>NC_041220.1:122918920-122955508 GCF_002837175.3 Physeter macrocephalus
GCCCGCGCGCCTAGAGCCCGTGCTCCTCAACAAGAGAAGCCACCGCAATGAGAAGCCGGCTCACGGCAACGAAGAGTAGTCCCTGCTCTCTGCAACTAGAGAAAGCCTGCGCGCAGCAACGAAGACCCAATGCAGCCAAAAATAAATAAATATTCTCTTTAAAAAGGTAAAAGATGAAAGAAAACCCATGAATGGTCATATTTTCTCTGTTAACTTTAAAAATAAAGCAGTATTTTCTGGAAGGGCATTTCTTTATACAGCATTGTTTTGCAGTACGCGGGCCTCTCACTGCTGTGGCCTCTCCCGCTGCGGAGCACAGGCTCCGGACGCGCAGGCGCAGCGGCCATGGCTCACGGGCCCAGCCGCTCCGCGGCATGTGGGATCTTCCCGGACCGGGGCACGAACCCGTGTCCCCTCCATCGTCAGGCGGACTCTCAACCACTGCGCCACAAGGGAAGCCCTATACAGCATTTTTATCGGACTTTAATTCTTATTTCTCCAAACCATAATTTGCAGGATGTATATGTTATAAATAAATAAATAAATAAATAAATGAGTAAAACAAAAACTCTCAAAATGGTATCAATTTAATGTGTTTTTTGCTAGATTTTACTTTTTTAATGCTTAAAATTGTACTGCAGTGAATTACTACTGAATTCAGCATTTTCTGATTTTTTTTTTTTTTTGGTAAATGCCTTATTCTTTCCTTATTATTTTTCTAAATAAAGAGGTAGTTCCCTAGCATACACAAATGTAATCAACATGTTTTTAAAATATCATTAAGAATTCGTGGATTTAAATACAACTCATGTTTTTATAAATTTAACTTACTTACTCAAACTCTGGATCCGACATGATTTACAGCCTTTAAGTTTTGTTTTCCTTACCCTACTAGAAACCCCAGAGAGACAGTGGATAGAGATTATCTCATAGATTAAAACCACTCATTCTGACCTACCTGTTCACTTATACAACAAATTTTAATTTGACGGAGAAGAGGGAATGTGTTTGATATTCTTCATCTATTCTTTAAACGCCTCACATTTGTGTAAAATGTGTCAAAGAGAAAAAGGAGACAGTCCTTGGTAAACTTGCACTGGATTAGTTTAGTTCCACATCTTGAAGTGCAGTATTTTGAAACAAATCATGGTTCTCCCTCACAAATGGATTAAAGCCTATGTTTAAAAAAATAGCTAGAACTGAAAATGGCTTTTATTTTTGGATTATAAAAGATGACACATTGTCATTGGAAAAAAATTCAAATATTACAGAAAAGGATAAAAATAAAATAAAAATCATACCATCCAGAAATAACACGTTATTAACGTTTTGGTGAATGAATCCTCAGTCCCCTCTCTGCACACACAGCAACTTACAGTCACACTTACATTCAACTCCATGTAAAAAGAATGACACTAAATGTGCTTTCTTATTAAACACACAACATGAGCATCTTTCTGTGTCAGTGAATCCTGATTTACATCATCTCTTTAATGACTGCATAGAATTACATCGTATGGATTGACCATAATTTATATAATCCATTCCCTATTAAACATATGTTATTTATAATTTTTCACCATTACAAATAGTGTTCATATGAATACTTTTGCATATATAAAATATATTTGTGCGCTTATCTGATCATTCCTATAGAATTAATCCCTAAAAGTAGTCTGAGAATATGCTATATTTTTTTGGTGAAAATGAAGAGTATCTGAATTAATTTCAGGCCAACTGTTATATGCAAAGAGATATTTTCTTATCATGTACATGTCACTCATTATTATGCTAGTCGGTATAATTCTCTCTGGCTGATAAAATAAGTAAATGTCAAGATCACATAATCTAGGTAACACACTTTCATTCTGAAACATTTAAAAATATTGATAGTGAGTTGTAACTTTTAAAAATGTCTTGAAAGGAAAATTTTTGAGAGAAAAAAATTCCCACATGTTCCAGTTCTGTTAAATTTCCAGATTGTTTCAGGATAAAAATTTTGTATAAAGATGATCAGTGTCTTAAAAGTAAGGGACAAGAAGGTATTAATGCCTAGGGAATCAGGGTTTGCAGCTTCCCATGGAATTATCAAGATGGTATAGCCAGATAAATCAGAGTTTTAAAAACTTACCTTAAAGAAATAATTAAACTCTGGTATCTCTCTTTTGAAAGACATGTGAAAATAGGTTGTATACATGATAAAGCTACATACAAAAGTATTGTTATAAATATCATTGTAGTATTGTTTTCTTAGAGTCACAGGGTCAGTTTCAAGAGGAGCCTTCCTTTTAGGAAACACATCATTGAAATTTAGGTCTTAGAATTCTTTTCTTTGTTTGTTTGTTTTAAATTATTATAAGTATTGCAAAACCTGTATTTAGTTTTTATGATAGTTAATCTAATTTTGTTTTAATATCATGAAAAGTCCCTACCTTGTCTGATACATAATATAAAAGATCATGCCTACAGAATATGAAGCATGGAGGAATGACCACCTCTGGTTTACTGTTCAGCTCGCTGGTGCTGCGGAGGGGCTCTTAGACAGACCCAGCAGCCTGGCCTGGAGCTGGGAGGGCGCCAGGAGGAATGACTCCGTGCTGAGATGCGAGCGCATTGCTCATGTGTACTCTCAGACATCCCATAGGCATCAACAACAAGTACTGGTGATTGTAAATTTGCCCTTAGAGAAGCAGAATATGAAAGATAAAGCTCCTTGTGTTGAAATATCCAAAGGATGGAAACTGACACACCTGGAGACCATCTATTCCATGTACGTGGCCCTTAGTTTAATTTTGTGGAGGCAACGGGGCTGGTCCTGAGTGAGCCCAAGAGAAAAACATGTCCATGGGGTGTCATGACATAGAGTAGGTGACATGTTTGGGTGTGTGGGAGAGGGAGGAGCCTGTGGGAAATGGAGATGCCTTTTCCCCAGCCTTGCCCGGGGGTAGGCGGGGGACAGCCTTTCACTCCAGTAGAGGGAGAGTATGTTGCAGCAGGAGGAACTATTTTCTGCGAAACTAAGGGTATTAGCTGTGTCAGCGTCCTAGTGACAATGTGTGACACAGTGCTGTGGAAAGATGTGCTCTGGCCCTTCCTTCTCATACATAGGAGGGGATGGCAAGGACTGGAGACATTGCAGTTTAACCCCTTGAAGATTTTACAGGTCTCCAGCTTTGTACACAGGAACCTCAACACTCCTAGAAGAGAGGCAGCTTTGTCTTGGAGACTTCTGGAAAGAGTGGTTGATGGGGCAGACATGGGTGGATTATGGATCACACCCATCCTCATCCTCGGGAAGGCTGCCGCATAAGGATGTGAGTGAACTTGTCCCTGAGTGTGCAGGAGGAGCTAGCGAACTTCTAATTATTAGTGTCCCTGGGGGCATTGTGATTATACTTGTATCTATGTGATTTCCAGAGAGCACAGCCTGGGTGCTTATCTCTGACTCTTTCTAGAAGTTGATATCCATATACCGAAAGCTATCCGTAAACTACAAATGAGATGACTCAGCAGTTGCACAATGGCATTTCCTGGTCCCTCCCGTTTGTGGAAGACAGACGACCTGAACATGATTCCCCACACCCCATTTTTTGGTTTTCCATTTCCAGAGCCCGTGTTCTGCAGTGACCCCCAAATCATTAATCTAGCTGCAGTGCTGAACGTTCTCAGGTTCCTTCTGTGTTGCTGCTTTTCATCTTAGAGTCTGTCTTTGCAGCAACCCACGTTGCTGTTTTTCACTGTTGTTTTAGCTCTAAAGGTTGCTGCAGGTGCCGAGAGAAACCCTGACTTTGTAGCGCCAAACGCTTCCTTTGAACCAGTTCCTCCTTATGATAGGATGGCCTTGTGGCAAAGGATGCAGTGGAGAATGCAGACGCCATCGCTCAACTTGGCTTTTCCTTTTCTGTGCCGAGACTTTGTTCTTCTTTCTGTCCCTTAATTTGCTTTTGACCTTGCAGGACGTGCCTCTGCTCATATCTAAGAGAGGAGTGTTGCACTGGGGATTTCCGTTTTCACAACACTCAAAATCACTTAATCTTCATGAGCACAAATGCTTAGATATTACTTGTTTAATTTTGTGAATGTGTTTATGGGAAGTAATGGTGTTTCTAAGTACTGCCAGTTTCTGCTAATTGACAGGATAGACGGGGGAAACTGCTGCACTGACCTCCAAAAAAATAAAAAATAACAAAAAGAGAGAAAAGAATGCTTTTAGGGACTAGGGCTTTAGAAGATTTTGACTACCTCTAAGCATTTCATAGAAAAGCAATATTGTTTAAAAGCTTAGCTTGTGGGTGGATGTGTGTGGGAGGAGGTAGGGGAACCCAGTCCAATAGGTCATTTTAAGCTAGGTTAGAGGAACACAGCACCAGAACACATCTTTCGTTCTTATCTTACCCAGACATTTTTTCCCTAACAATCCTTCAAAGTTTAGTTCAGTCCAGTTGTTTTCATGAATCTCTCCCCAAAACAAAATATGAGTAGTCTCTAAAACTGTCAATGCCATGTATTGTCAATGCCCAAGCATTTGGTGCTTAATCATGTACTGCTAATTTATTTGATTTTTCATAAGGGTGTGTTTTTGACAAAGAAAATGCTAAGTTCCTTAAAGGCAGGGAGTATATTTTGCATTTGTTTTATCTGATGGTTTCTTGCACATAAGAGACCCTCAATTAATATCCAGGAGATCTATTCTGGATTTTCCTATGCATTGTCTGTCCTTTAGTCCCTTTACTGCTGAGTACCACCTTTACTGTAATATGGATGAAGGAAAGATAAGAAAGTATTTTGATTTTAGAAAACTCTAAAGGATACGAGGATGGAATTTTGAGGCAAATTCATTTTCTAATTATATGGATTTCAGTTCATTTTTTGCTATCCTTGGTTCTATTATCATGGATAATTGGGAAATGCCTGTGTTATATTTGCATGAAATATCTTGGTTATTTATTATTATGAATCAGTTACATAGTCCTTCTCTGCTTCTCTCTTATAAACTTCAGATGTATGTCTGAGATTAATTCAGTCTTTGTTTTCCCTCCTTCACCACTTGTTTTTCTGTTGAATCTAGTCATCTTTCAAGTAGCTGGAGTGGAAATATCAATATGTTCTCTGGTGCCTGATCCTTTGTTCTCTCTCTTATTGTTTTATTTTCTTTGTGCATTCATGAAAGTGTCTTGGCATGTTCCTATGGTAACATTAAAAACTCTACACTCTTTATCTATAGTTTCCATGACATTTCTGTCAGAATCAAAGGAAAACGCTTTGCCTGAGAAGTCATAATGAGGTCTTGCCTTGTCACCATCACGGAAGGGGTTAAGAGTTGACTAACATTTGGAAGCTCTTTAGGTCATTAATTCTAGGAGTTGAGATGAGACATGTACTAAAAATCATTGTGTTTACAGGTCCCATTTCCATCCAGAGACCTCTTTTCTCTCTTTATAATAGATCTATATACAATGAGAACACAGACTTAATTTATAAAGAGAAATTTCCCTTGGGGCAGGCATGAATTAACAGGTTAAATCAATTGACAGGCTTAAGTCTAGGTGTGAAATAGGATTGATTGCAGAATGGCAACAACTGAAAAGTATGGAAACTATTAATGGGATCATAAAACCTTAGAGTTGAAAGAGGCATCTCAGTTGATACAACTGGCCCCTAGGTGGAGGACTTCTTTTTACAACACCACATTACAATAGATAAGCAACCAGCCTTTAGAAAAATAGTTTTTGTCTTGGGACTCAATAAAATCTAAAGAATTCATTGTTGGTCACCATTACTCAAAGAGAAAGTTTCTTTATATTTAGGTGAAATCTTCCGACTTGTAACTTCTACTCATTGACCCAAACTCTGCCTTCAAGTGAAATATAGAACAAGTTTACTCCTTCTTCCTATGACAGCTGTTCAAATAAAGACTTCCAGAAATGGCAATCATTCTTTCCCTGTAACTTATCCTTCTAATGGAACACATCTACCTTAGAGCCCTAGCTGTACCAGTAAATGCAAAGTTCTGCATTTAATTTAAAAAATCAGTTTTATAAGGTGATGGGTGATACCATCTAGATAGTAGTTCAGAAAAATAAGACTTTAGGGTTTTAGTTGGCCAAGTTCACTATTAATAAACACTGAGATTCGGCAGTTAAAAAATAATCTCAGACAGCATTAATAAGGGAAATGTCCAGCTAAACACACAGTTATTATTTATGTTTATAGCTTCGACTTCACTGTAAGAATTTTTTTCATGTAATTTTCCAAATTGAGTCCATAACCATTAGGGGAGTTATTTCAGGGTAAAATCAACTACACTTCCCAGATTTATGGATTCCATCTAATTTTTAGCATTGGCTTCTGATGCTCATTTTAGTTCAGTAGACGTATTCACCACTTGCTTTGTGAAAAGTACCCATTCCAATGTGTTTTTTCCCAACACCACCAAGCATTTCTCCAATCTCAGCAGACA
Organism: Physeter macrocephalus; assembly: GCF_002837175.3. Classification (NCBI taxonomy): domain Eukaryota; kingdom Metazoa; phylum Chordata; class Mammalia; order Artiodactyla; family Physeteridae; genus Physeter; species Physeter macrocephalus. Next base: position 122,925,381 of record NC_041220.1, read on the forward strand.
CTGAGTGTCCTACAAATTTAACTCAATTCTGATGCTACCTACTTGAGATAGCATCAGATCCCACAGGTTAAGGGCTCAGTCCCATAAGACTGTCCTTTCTTCAGACACCAGCTGCAAATCCAAATTGTTACCTGTGCTTCTGACTTACTGGTTATAAACTGGGGACTCCCAAGACCCTCTCCCTGGTTCTATTAACTTGCTAGAGTAGCTCACAGAACTCAGGGCAACATTTCATTACACTTACCAGTTTATTATTAAAGATATTGTAAAGGATACAGATGAACAGCCAGATGAAGAGGTACAAAGGGCAAGGTCAAGAAGAGTCCTGAGTGCAGAAAATTCTGTCCCTGTGGAACTAGGGTGCACCACCTTTCTGGCAAGTGATGTGTCCACCAACCTGGAAGTTCATCAAATCTTGTTGTTCAAGAGTTTTTATAGAGCTTAATCTGCAGCACCCCCTTCCCGTCCCAGAGGTCAATGGGTGGGGCTGAGACTTCCAGCCCCTAATCACTTGGTCTTTCTGGTGACCAGCCCCATCCTGAGGCTATCTAGGGGTCCCACTCTCAATCACCTCCTTAGATAAACTCAGGTGTGCTCAAAAAGCCTCTTTGTGAATAACAAAAGACACTCCTCTCACTCAGGAAATTCCAAGGGTTTAGGAGTTTTGTGTCAGGTACTAGGGACAAAGACCAAATATATTTCTTATTATACCACAAATATGCTAGATTCTGGGGTAAATGAGACATTGTCTTTGCTCTTAAGAAAGTTAAACTTCCATAGAAGAGGCAGATTTATAACTATTAAGAAGGTGACAAGGTTTTAAAGAGATGAATATATAATGGATTATGAAACAAAAATCATGAATAAATTAATTCTGCATAGTACCATCAAGAAGCAATACAGAGGAATCACCATTCAAACTGGACCCTGAATTGGACAAATTCATTCCAGGCCTAGGGAACACATTCAACGCGGACACAAGCGCATGCAAGAGCATGGCATGATCAATGAACAGCAAGCAGCTGTAGAGACTAGTATCTTCTGAGAAATTGTTCAGTTCTGGTGCTATAATGATCTCTTTTATGAGTACCGGATAAATCTCAGTGAATTATGTATAAAACAGAATTCAGTCAGATACTACTCAAAACGACCCTCTTTGACGTTTGGGTCTTTTTTTTTATTGTTTTGTTCTTTGTGCATGCATAAAAGCTCATTGGCACGTTCCTATGATGACATTCGAAACTGTACACTTGTTTTCTACAGTTTGCGTGAAGTCTTTGTGTCAGACTCAAAGGAAAACTCTTTGTGAGAAAGGCTATAATGAAGATCTTGCCACCTCACCATCATGGAAAGAGTTAAAAGATACCAAATTTTAGACTCACTTGAGTTTATTAACTGAGAAATTGAGAAAAACCAGGGATGAAAAGCCAGTGTCTTCTTCCTTTCAAATGCATCATCTTATTTGTTAGAAACTCTTTCTCTCAAATTCTCATTAAACATTTTCGAACAGGGGACTGGCACAATCTGGTGCATGCTTAGAAAGATGACTGATAGTAATATGGAGATGGATTGAAGTGTGGAGCTTGGAGGATGGAGAACGATTAGGAGGTGGTTATAATACTCCCAATGACAAATAATGAGACTCTAGATTAGGCTAAGGGCACTGGGGCTGAAAAAGAAAGAAATACAAACAAATTAGAAAGATATAGATGTGGATGGCAAGAACAGGGGAAGAATGGACTGTAGTTTGTAGGTTTTATCTTGGAAGACAAAGGGATGGATATAGCATTTATTGAAAGATTTCACAGGAGGATGAGGAGCAATTATGGGGAAAAGAAAATAAATTTAATTCTAAATACACTGAATTTGGACATCCAGAAGGAGCTATGTAATGAAGAGTTAAGAGCATGGGTCTGGGCTCAGGAGAGTTACCAGTACTAGAGATTATCTGGGGAAATAGCTGAAATACATGAAGCAAGAAGCAAAGAGACCAGAGCACAGAATCTTGGGGAAGACCAATTTATAAAGTATGGACAGAGAAAAAGGAGCCAATGAAAGAAGTTAAAAGAGGTCACAAGAGAGAGAGAAAGAGCATAAGCATTTCTGATAAGTTAAGAAAGGAAAGTATTTTAAGGAACGGGTTATCAGTGACAAATATTTCATGGTTCAAGGAGAAGGATGATAAGACCATACATTGACACACAAGAGGATTTGGGTGATCGTTTCTTAATAGGATGGTAGGGCTGAAAGCCACATAGTAGTGGCTGGGAAGTGAATGGGAATTAGAGGAGGGCAAGTGGAGATATAAGTATAGACAATTATATTTAAAGTTTGGCAGTGAAAGAAAGATAGCAAATAGGATGTGACTGGTGAGAAAACAGAAAGACTGAAGATGGCATCTACTTGAGGGAAAAGATGGTCCGGGAAAGTGTTTTTTAGGATATTGGAAGGAGAAAGAGAGAGAAAGACAAAGTATCAATTGTTACTCTTATAGCAAAATCAGAGTTGTTAGGGAAGGATTAAATCCATTGGACTCAGTGCTAAATATGTTGATATTTTATATGTTTTACTTTGATATTTGGAAGTATTCTTTACATAATGAAAAATATTAGATGTAAAAATGTCCTTCAAAAGAACAGAAAAACAAACAAATAAGGTCATTATTTGTTCTAAAAAATAATGCCTTCCAAAGTGTTTGAGCCAGAGACTGTGAATTTTTATTTACTTAAAATTTTTTTTTTTTACTTTGGACAACAGGAGCACAGAATTGGAATAATTATAATCCTTAGTTCATAGCACATTTCTTAAGCTATTTTTAATAATATCATAAGCACATGTGACCACAACTTCCTAACCAAAAACTAAAAAAATAACCTACATCTAACATTATGGACCCCCATCTCCCACCATATCATCCTGCCTCTCCTGACTCGATGTAAGCATCATTCTGAATTCTGTATTCATCATTACTTGCCTTTCTTTTTATATAGTTTTATTGGATATGTATGCATTCTTAAGAAGTAGATATTTTAATTTTAGTTGTTTTTAACTTTATAAAAAGGGCATCCTGCTGTATTTAGTCTTTGGAGACTCAGTTTTTCTCCCTTAAGATATTATCACTAAGATATATCCATATGGCTGCAACTTGTTCATTTGTTTTGTTGGATGTATAGTATTCCACCGTGTGAACATCTCACAGTTTACTTATCATTTTCTTGTCAAGGGGCATGTGGGCTGCTCCAGGTTTTTGCTGTTTTGAGCAATGCTACTGAAACATGTCTCCTGCTGCAAGAGGGCAAGGGTTTCTTTTAGCTATAAACCCAGGAGTGGAATTGCTGGGTCATAGATTTGTAAATGATCAGGTTTAGGAGAAAAAACTCTTTTTCAAATCGATGCATTATTTTATAATTCCACCAGCAATGCCTAAGGTGCCCTGTGCCTCTACATCTTCTCCAACACTTGATCCGTCTTTTAAATTTTTGCCATTCTTCTGAGTATAAAATGTTATCTCTTTGTGGTCTTGATTTGTATTTCTCTGACCACCAGGTAATTTGAATATCTCTTCATTTGTTTATTGGCTGTATGTGTTTTTTCTTCTGTGAATTGCCTATTCATATCTTTAGAATACTTTTCTTTTAGGTTATTTGTGTTCTTCATATTGATTAGTACAAGTACTTTACCTATTCTTCATATTAAACCTTGTCAGTTGATTAAAAGTAACTTGGATAAAAACAAGTCCCTACCCCCTCAGATTCATAGAATTCAACCATTGCAATTCTCTGACTGAATAATGGCATTAGGGTGTTGTGACAATATCCGGGAATCAAATTTTTAATTTTTGAATTCTTCAGCTATAGCTTTGTTGTTTGGATAAGAGAAGTAGGAAAGAATTTAGTCAAAAACAAAACCTAGTTTTATACTATGTAGATATATGTACGTACATGTATATATGTATTTCTTATTATATATGACTTCCAGGTAGCAACACTACAAATATTTCAGTCTGTAAAAATGGATTTGTGTTACTGGATAAACATCAATCCCTTGTGCTTTACTTTAAAAGAAGAATTTGATTATGCCAGGAGTCATTTTTCTAGTTCAGTCCAAGACACTGACAAAAAGACTAGTGGCAGGCATATTTTGGTATAATGTAAAGAGAATAAAACAGTTGCAAAATATTTGGAAAAATAGCTAAATATCAAGCCTCCAAATACTAAAATTTTATATTCTTTCACTTTTCAAATTCAGAGAATGAGCAGAGTTAGAGAGAAGTAAAAACTGAAGTGATAGTTTTCCCATCAAATTGTAGAGTTAGGCAGAGAGGGGTTAATTGAACAGTGCCTGCTGCGTGGCCCTACTTTTTACAATCTTTCTCATTCAGCTTTCTATACAAATTCTTTGCAATACAAATTTCATGTTTTATAAGTTTCCTAGAAACTCCAAGTTCTCTTCTTTTTTTACTTTTAAAAACAAATTTCTTTAACAGAGTAGCCAAAATATAATTCCAAACTGCGACCAGATGTTGTAATGTTTGCAGAGAAAGAAACGTCCTTTTATTTTTACCATTTCACATGTGCCCAGGTGCACATGTTTATGTAATGTGTTTATGTATAATAGATTTTGACATAGGAGAAACATTAAATAAACTTACAGACGTATTTTCCGCATGGCTCATCCAATAGACCTGTATTTTATAGTATTCTCTTTTTTGGTTGTTGAGAATATGTTCCAATAGAAACGGACAGAGGTTTATCTCTAGAAACAGGTTTGATTTCCTTAAAAGGCAGTTGTTTCTTTTTTCCTTCGCTTCTCTGGAGAATTGGCTACAAACTGGGAATAGTTATCCTATGACTCATTTACAGGGTTTGCACTACAGCATATAGAGTTCAGATAAAATTATAATGAAACAGACTCTAATTAGACTCTGTGAAACAAGAGAGTAATTTTTAAAAGGAAATTTTATGGATTGCATTTTCCTAAATCTACTTTGTAGATAAAATAAGCTCTTCGTGTTTTCTTTTTGCTTCTTTTTTTTTTTTTTTTGGCCACACCACGCGCTTGCGGGATCTTAGTTCCCCGACCACAGATTGAACCTGGGCCCTCAGCAGTGAAAGCGTGGAGTCCTAACCACTGGACCGCCAGGGAATTCCTCCTTATTTTTAAAAAAGACTTAATCCAAACATCGGGATAAGATTTTCATTTGCCTTTTTAACTCAGTATATCTAGTTTTTGTTTTTGCCAAAAGACACGACGTGTATCGTTATGTTAGGTGATTATTGAGTAAATTAGAAATTATTTAATTGTTGTTCAAGTGAGTCAAAGGTAATGCAATGACTATTTTAGATTCCCAAGTCCGTCGAATTGCATATAAAAAATATAATTGAATTCACATTCAACTGTATAATTGAATGTGAATGTGTGGGGCAGGCTGAGGGTGGAGAGCCACAGACGAAACATAAATCTGGGGAGTTAGGCAGGAGCCACATCATGGGGGGAGTTGTGGCCTCTAAGAAGTTAGAATTTTCAAAAGGCCATGGGAATCCACTAAAAACATTTTACACGTTTAAGGAATAATATGATCAAACCCTGGAGTTAGGATTGGTTGGGTGAGGGACCTAAAGGCTGGGAGAGGACAGAGGATCAGGAGTAGAAGAGGAGATGAAGACCATTGATCAAAATAATTAGATTCTGTAGGGTTAGGTGGTTGAAGGGTTGCAAGAGGTGGTAGGAGAAAGAAGAATCTGAGCTGACCTGGGTAACTGAGCAAATTTTAGTGTCATTGTTGGAGATAGTGACTATAGGAGAAGGAACGGGTGTACAAGAAAGAAAACAAGTTTACTTTTGTGCATTTGAAGTGGGAGGTCCCTGGAGGCCATCCACAATGTCTCGTTGGCAATTGTTCATAAGGCTCCAGAGCTCAGGAGAAAGGCAAGGATTTGGAATGCATCTGTGTGCAGCTGGTGGTTGAAGTCATTGGAGTGAGTGAGATCACCCATATCATGAAGAACAACTTTTATTTAAGTGATCCAGCTTCACACATATTAGAGTAGATACAACAGTTCTTGGCACCTACAGTGGGCACACTACCAGGTACTTGTTCTGTCGTGGACCATGCATGGGCTCTAAGAATAAAATAACCCACCATGGAACAGAGGAAAGGCAATAATTTCCTATGCTTTCTCTCTCTACAATGTAAGGTAATTTAACCATCAAGAAAACTCTTTGTAATTTTGGTGTGATCTAATAAGAAATATATATTTCATACTCCAACTTTATTAAAATTGCATGCTGGAACAATTTTGCTGAGGATGAAATAAATCTTAAATCAAATTAATATTTTCAAAATACACATATGAAACCATTTCTTTTTTGGACACCAATCTAATCATGGAATAACCAGGCAGTAGGTGGGCACACCGGCCAAATCAAGAATAATCTCCTCTGGCCAAGGAAGATTGTTAATAAAATCCACCTAAGTTCTTTACCTAGCCTTTAAATGTGGGTGTGCTGTAGGGTTTCACGGTCAGCCCACTGCCTCTTGCTCTGCACACTATCCCTAGGAGATTATTTCATTCTCAGAGGTTCTACTGCCCCTATTATGATAATGCTGTTCATGTCTCTGTCTCTAGCCCAGATCTTACCTTCAGATCTATCCTCTACATAATTGCCAGCTGTTGTGATGTTGGCGAAACATATATTGGACCATGCTACTCTCCTAATTAAAATCCTTCAGTGTTTCCTCATTGCTTTCAGACTAAAGCAAATGCTCTTTAATTTTGGAAAAATTGATCCTTTACTGATGATGCTCTCTTTAGCCTTATCCTTTTTTTTTTTTAACTATTTGAGCTTTAAACTTCAGTAGCACCAATTGCTTATAGTTACTCTTCACATATATGCATATATGCATGTCTACATACATTTATATTTATGCTTTTTTTTTTTTTTTTGGTCATCTGTCTTAACTCTTGCTTCTCCCTCAATATGTAATTCTCTTCCTTCTCTTCCTCCTTCACCTGGCAAACTTCTGTCACGTCCTCAGAAGGTGAGGTGTCCTGGCCCTGAATGAATTACCTCTATATTTTTATAATACTCTGCATATCATTGTCACTTAACACATTGTTTCATAATTACCTGTTTATATGGCTGTTTCTTTCACTACCCTGGGAGCATCTGGAGGGTAGGGACTGTATCCTATTCATCTTTGCATCCTTAGTGTCTAGCATACGCACATAGAATGGTTAATAAATGAGGAAGGAGTGAAGGTCAAAGGAAAACTCACATGGAAAACATGTTTTTGTACTTCAGTTTAATTTTTTAGCCACTTAGTAATTCCAGTTAACCACATGGAAAATTTGTTACTGTTGAATTGTTTTTGTTACCAGTCCTAATCAGATACTCTCTGAAGTGGACATACCTCTGCATGATGTACAGGGTTGTTTCCTTCCCTCAAGAACTCCTTCAGTTTTAGAGAAAAAAGTAGATTGGTTTTCTGCTCCAAGATCCGCAGGTGGATGATCCGTTCTGCAAGGAAAAATATGCTATATTGGAGGTGCTCCTTACTTTATCCTTCTAAAGAATTCCCTGAGGAAACTCCAACTGTCTACTTTCTAGCCTGACAGGATGGTCAAGTAGGTTTTGCTCTTAACTCTTTTCTACCTACATATTCATAGGACCTATATATTTTCTACCTACATATTCATTTGGGACCTACATGTTCATACAAAGAGTCACATACCATATTTGTTTATAAAACCAGAGAGGGTTAACAGCCTTTTCCAGTACATTAACTTCTGGCATTTTCTGATTTCTGTTAGTTGTGAATATAAGGCTGCGTTTGTAATAGGATAGAGAGACATAGTGTTGTCTTACATTTTAAACTCCAAGGAAAAGTGTCCTATAAGAATCACTTTATACCCAGGGATTTCAGACAGCTAATAGGCTCAGGCTGTCAAGAAGAAATAAGATCTTTTTACTGGAAGTATCATCTATATAGTATAACTTCACCATATTTGGACTAGCTGGCCCTATCTATGCATATATTTTTAATTATACATATGTGCTAAAATACAAAGTAAATCTTGTAAATAAAACAATACATGTCATGGATATATAATAAAGGAACTGCAGTATCCAGGTTCCTTGCATATATCGGTGGGGGGGAAAGTCTCAGCCATACACACAGCATGGTGGCAACTTGGAAAAACCGGCGTTTTAGCTAAATTTCACTCGTAGTATATAATCAAAGACCCCAAATATTGAATTTTAAGGTTGCTTCCTAGCTCTAAATACAAACAAGATGGTTAATTGACCTGTGTCATCCCTCCTAGAATAGAGATGCTGGCTGTTGAGTGTAGCTGAGGACATGCCTGCAGACTGCAGACCCACTGGAGAGGATACTGGCTCTTAACATCAGTGTAACCTGTGTGTTCTATAATGTAGCTCCTTTCCTTAGCTTCCTGTCTCCTTATGAAAAATTTCTTGCATGAGGAAAGGACAGATAGCTCAACAGGCTACACTACACACACACACACACACACACACACACACACACACACACACACACACACACACACAAAACACCACAAAACAAAAACCACTGGAGTTCATGTGGCAACAAGTTTTTCAAGAAAGTTTTAAGGGGATTGTTATTCTAAGTTTCAATTAATGCTGATCTCAGCTGGAATAATTTGCACTTCTATGTAATTTGTGTTTCAGTACACATGTAGTTGACAGGAGCTGACTAAGTACATCTGATTTTATACATCTGTCAGTAAAGCACAGCTTTTAAATGTGAAAGGCAGTACCTGGCAGCTTTGTGTGGGTGTGTAGCATTCCCCAGTGGATATATATCGAAAACAATCTCTTCTGTCATGGGTATACCCTTACTCCAGGACTGTACAGGTCTGCAGGAAATCTTTGCCCATTTTTAATTTTCAGAGCATGGGGATCTAGAATTAGCAGAAGAGAGTCTTGTGGCATGATTGCAAATGACAGAAATTTTTAATTTGGCCTTGCCTTTTAGGTGTTATCTTTGGGGATGGAACAAAGCCATGAGCATTCTGAGTTAATTCATTAGTAATAATAACATGGATCTTAAGAGGGTAGAAATATTTCCCCAAACATGCACCTAATGCACTGGCAACATAGAAGCCAAAAGGGGATTCAGAGCAAAAAAGGCCAGGATTTTGCTCAATGTTGGATGGGTTGTGCCTGCTGGCATTTCCTCTCCTGCCCCTGTGCATTCACGCCCACCTTCTTAGCCACTTGACAGGGTCATCTGCGCTGTTCCCAAGATGTATGACACACAATTTCTGTGTGAAGGGCTGAAGAATCTCCAAAAAGATACAGAGAAATTTTCTTTCAGATTATGTCTTCTCTGGCCAGGTGAATAAAGCTCAGTTCTTAGAAAGTGACAGTCTGTCCTGCTGGCATCTCCACTGTTTTAAAAGGCGGTTTTCCTTTAGGCCACTCTCCAGGCAATCAAGCAGCTTCTCTCCAGTCTTGTTTCTGTCAGTCTGTCAGTTGCAAAAGCCCCAATATTGTGCATTGAAGTTGAGTAGCCAACATATTACCGGGATTTTGAAAACTATTCTGCAAATTGCTGTCCTAGGCACATAAAACCTAATACACAGTCTTTTTTTTTTTTTTCCATATGCGGGCCTCTCACTGTCGTGGCCTCTCCCGTTGCGGAGCACAGGCTCCGGACGCGCAGGCTCAGCGGCCATGGCTCACGGGCCCAGCCGCTCCGCGGCATGTGGGATCTTCCCGGACCGGGGCACGAACCCGCGTTCCCTGCATCGGCAGGCGGACTCTCAACCACTGCGCCGCCAGGGAAGCCCCTAATACACAGTCTTTGTAGCTGTAGTAATCCAATAACCGAATTTTTCTTAGAGTAAGAGTGATTCTCCTTTTCCTTCCATGGCATATGCTCCCAGCTGCACTGGTAATTTCATCGCATGGTGAGATGTACCACTTTGCTAGAATTTCTGTTTACAGTCTAATTAATTTTGTGGAGGGCACCAAAGTTTCAAGAATGTGGTCATTTCAGTGCCATGGTAACTACACAAATGTGTGGTTAGGGAAGCATCAGGATGGAAAATATTGCTGACATAGCAAGAGAACCCAAGGAAATACGGTTTCATTACCTGGACTTACTAGCATGTGACGCATCAGATATGATTTGCCACCTAGGCTCACCAGCCAGTAATATGCCAACCTCAAATCACACGCCTATTGGCCTTAAAAGCCCAGCCTACTTGGAAATAATGCACTGATTTTTTTCCATCCACAAAGCCCACTCCATTTATTGCATTTTTTTGCTAGTCATAGTTCATGGTCATCACCTAAATATCAGGAGCTTCACCTTTAATACAGACCCCAGGTGTCAGGGCTTATGATCTATGTCATTCTTTCTTATCCTTTAAGGCTGTTCTGTGAGGTCAAAAGCCTAAATATCTTGAGCTCCATAACTTTCCCAGAGCAACATTTATTACCTTCAGGCTCATTAAAGTCTAACCCTAATAGAGTTCCTGAATGCAGCTGTATTTAATTATTATTAACATCACTGGATCAGTTTAATTCTGTCTCCAGTATATTCAGAGGAAAAGGAGAGGAGGTGGGAACTGTCTTAAGGATAAGTAAGAATTCTCCATGAACTTAGGGGTGCAATATGTGATTATAACTCTCTGCCTGCTGAGTTTGGGCTACAATTATAGATATGGAGTTGGTACCCTGAAAGCTCAGTGTGACAGTTTCCCAACTTTGATGCCTCAGAACCCCAAGACATTTTATTTATTTATTTATTTATTATTTATTTATTTTTTTTTTAAGACATTTTAAAAAGGTCTAAAAACTTCTGAGATTTTGTTTATTGAGGTATAGTTGATGTAAAATTTAAGTTTCAGGGGTTCAAAATAGTTTCACAATTTTTAAAGGTTATATTCCATTTGTAGTTATTATAAAATATTGGCTATGTTTCCTGTGTTGTGCTATATATCCTTGTAGCTTATTTATTTTATACATAGTAGCTTGTATCTCTTAATCCCTTACCCCTGTCTTGCTAGGTTCCAGGAAAACAAAGATCAGTCGGACACAGACCCTGCCTCCAGAATGTGCAGTGTCATAGGGGAGAGGGTAGGAGCTTTTCTCGAGGAGAAATGCAGTTGGAGCGATGGAACAATATTTGAACGGGCAAGGAGGCATGGTGTAGGTCTGAGGACCTACAAGCACCTCCGTGAATGGAGAACAGAGCTGGGGATTATAGGAGGTAACTGGAGAGGTGGGCAGGGCCAGATTAGGAAGACCCTGTAAACCCCGATACAGATCTTAGGTTTTGTCCTGTCAGTGTGTGATAGGGGAGCAAGAGTGAAAATTCTTCACATAATTCTTGAGCCCTCCAGGAGAGGAAAAAACCTTCTGCTTTTTTTATACATATCTGGAGCTGCTAGGAAGCTGTTGCAACTGTGGAATATGGTGAGGATGTGAATTGTGGCAGCTGCAGTGGGTGGAGGAGAATAGGATGTGGTTAAGAAATGTTTGTGTCATGCAGTGGAAAGGTCTGGATGACCCATTGGAGATAGGGGGAAAGAATAATAAGGGTGACTAAAGGACTACTTCTTCTGCCTTGATTAAATGGTGCTGACACCTACTCAAATGGGAACACAGCACCCCCTGGAGATAGGCAGTGCAAACCTGTACAGAATCACACAGTGCACAGTAACCCTGAGAGCCAGGCTGCCGTTTGGTCTCCGAACTTTCTAGCAGTCAAAGCATAGAGAAAAAACAGTCAGTTACAAGAGTCACATTATTCAAAGGTGTAATGCAACAAAGACTGTAAGATGCTATAAGTTATAAAATGTAATAAAGGAGATTATTACTATTATAGTCAAACGTGCCTTTCACTAGAGGAGCCAGGGTGCTGTCCTCCAGCTCTCCTAAGTCTGCCAAAGCCCAGCAGTGCGGGGGCAGTCCGCTTCCCCAGGGCTTCTGTCCGTAAAGAGTGAGAATGCGCTCCCCTCCCCACCTCAGCAAGTGGACGCAGAAGCATCAGGGACTCACCCTCTGTTAGCCCCTGCCTAGACCATCCCTGTCCGTAGATAGACACCTCTTTCTTAGAGGCATACTTAGGGAGATACCATCTATTTCACTCTCTTCCTGGAGTCTTCTTCTTCTTTCCCCTTAGGCAAAAACCAAAACCTCCTCTTAGTCCTGTCTCACTAGTTTGTCCAACATGCACAGCCTAGCCTGGAGCCTAGCAGGTGCGGAGCAGAGGAGATGAGATTCCTGCCACAGATATTTTCTGCATTCAAAAAAAATCAAAATTTGACATTATTCAGATATTTACTCTTATTTTTCTAACTCATAGTGGCTCTTGGATTCTCTTTAATTTTACAGACAAGACATAAAATGTTGCAATCAGAAGAGACCCTAAAATTACCCTGGCCAATGCTGTCCTCTTACAGATGAGGAAATTGAGGCGCAGAAAAGTAAAATGAATTGTTCAAAGCTATGCAACTGGGTAGTGTCTGAGCAGAACCTAGATTCAAGTGCCCTGACTCTCAGATAAGTATTTCTCCATTACCATGCTGCTTCCCAGAGCTTTCTTGAAATAGCACGAGAGAGACGGAGGTAGAGGGAGCGAGAGAGATAGAAGGAGAGAGAGGGAAAGAGAAAGAGTGTCGTTTATGTTTGAAAACATTAGCCCTCTGTGCTGGAAAAGTAGAATTGTCAAAAAAAAATAACTTTTACATTTTATACATTCTAGTAGTATAGCTGCAAATAGTACTATATTATGTCTCTATGGATGTAGAGGCTTGTATCTGCTTTATGATACATAACTGGTGGCCATGCTGACCCAGGGTTGCTTTCAATGATGTTATTCTAGAGCTTGTTTTTTCCTAAAAACGACCGAGGAGTTACAATCATGACAGAACTTTGGAAAATGATGGATGTTTAATGTTCCATAGATGACAGAGAGTTTGCAAAGGCTGTTGCTGCTACTGGTATCTAGTAGTTGCCTTAGTTTTACATATATACTCTATGGTTATCATTTAAATGTTTGGAAAATTTAGTTGTGCCATCCATCTTGAAAAAAAGCATCCTACTTATTTGTGTTGTGCTGATATTCTATAGAAATTGGTCAGGAAATTATATTGATCTAGAAATATTCAACTACTTCTCCCCCATTTATAATGCTCTGTGTTAAATATGTACATGGGTTGATTACAGAAGAGAAGAAAGTATTCTCTTATTAAAATAGCATTTGTGTTTGGACCTCATCCTGGGAGAAGGAGGGTGTGTGCTGGGTGCTCGGGCTCTGTAGAGGCCAGGCTGCCTGGCTCCTATGACAGGAGGTTTGCTAGGCAACCAGAACGAGCTTTCAAACCAGCCTGGATATTCCTGCCTGGCCTGCTGCCATCCTCCAAGAAGGCAAGTAGGCGCAGTAAATTAGAATTGAAACATAATTGTTGATGTGTTACCCTTTAAGAACTGTTGATATTTTATGGCAAGAGGTTTGTTCAGAACTAATCAGTCCATGTAGGGGTTTATTTGCTAATTGGTCAGGATCAAAACTTATAAAAAGCATTTGGAAAACAGTCATCTGTGATTATACTGCAGGAAAAAACCCTTATGATGAAGTCAGAAGTGTTGATCTTTGAGAAAGCTTGTCAACCTGCATATAAATTTGTGTGGGAAGAAATACAATTAAAATATGTCCTTCTATAGTAAACTAAAACAAGCTTCTCCCAACAAGAAAAAACCAGATGGCACAGGTCTTATTAGGTCATAACTGATACTTTGAGACTCGAAAATCCAGACTAGGTCCAAAGGCATCCAAATGTGTGCAGTGACATTTCTTTAGAAAGATTAGACATTACTCAGAAAGTTTCAGGTCATCCCCACATAGATACAAAAGGATGTTTTTTTCTTTAATCTTTCTTTTATTTGTTGTTTTATTTTATAAATGTCTGATGAAGAGGATTAGCCTAATCACCCTGGGATACTGTGAGGCAGTTTGCTTACGTTGTATTTTTGTATTTATATACTTATACATAAAATACCTACATAGTAAAATGTAAAGCAACTTCGAAAACCCCGGGTAATGAACTATTTCTTGTTCATGAACTAAACATTCCACAACTATGTGCTCTTGTCCTACACTGTACTTGTCTGATTATATAGCACTGCTAATGTTGTAATAAAAACACTTGTTGAATTAACAGTTTTCCATAGAAGATTGTAAGCTCTGAGGAAGGAATCATGTCTATCTTATTCACTGCTTCTTTGCCAGCACTTAAGAAAGATCCTGGGGCTTCCCTGGTGGCGCAGTGGTTGAGAGTCCGCCTGCCGATGCAGGGGACACGGGTTCGTGCCCCGGTCCGGGAAGATCCCACATGCCGCGGAGCGGCTGGGCCCGTGAGCCATGGCCGCTGGGCCTGCGCGTCCGGAGGCTGCACTCCGCAACGGGAGAGGCCGCAACAGGGAGAGGCCACAACAGTTAGAGGCCCGCGTACCGCAAAAAAAAAAAAAAAAAAAAAAAAAACAACAAAGAAAGATCCTGATCCCTGGCCATATAAAGAAAAAAAGTGAAAGGCAGAGATAAAGAGAAAGGAAAGAAGGAAGGGAGGAAGAATAGAAAGAATGAAAGAGGGGGAAAGAGGGAAGGATGGATGGGAAGAGAAAGGAGAGAGGAAGAGAAAGAAGAGAAAAAGAGAGAGCAGAAGCAAAAAATAAACAGGACACATATACACAATGGAATGTTACTCAGCCATAAAAAGAAACGAAATTGAGTTATTTGTAGTGAGGTGGATGGACCTAGAGTCTGTCATACAGAGTGAAGTAAGCCAGAAAGACAAAAACAAATACCGTACGCTAACACATATTTATGGAATCTAAAAAAAAGGAAAATCGTTCTGAAGAACCTAGGGGCAGGACAGGAATAAAGACGCAGACGTAGAGAATGGACTTGAGGACACGGGGAGGGGGAATGGTAAGCTGGGATAAAGTGAGAGAGTGGCATGGACATATATACACTACCAAATGTAAAATAGATAGCTAGTGGGAAGCAGCCACATAGCACAGGGAGATCAGCTCGGTGCTTTGTGACCACCTAGAGGGGTGGGATAGGGAAACTAACACATCATTGTAAAGCAATTATACTCCAATAAAGATGTTTAAAAAAATAAATAAAGCCGGTTGATTAAGTTCTGGGGATATGTACATACAGCATGGTGACTATAGCTAACAGTACTGTATCACATATTTGAAAGTTGCCACAAAAGTGGATCTTAAAAGTTCTCATCACAAGAGAAATAAATTTGTAACTTTGTGAGGTGATGAATATTAACTTATTGTGGTGATCGTTTCACAATATATACATATGTCAAGTCATAGTGTTGTACACCTAAAACCAGTACAATGTTATATGTCAATTATATCTCAAAAAAACTGGCAGAAAAAAAAAGAATAGATGCATACAGAAAAACAAAGCCAGTTGAATGCTATTTTTTATTTGCCGTAAAAATATAAACTGGCCAATTCTTTGGACCTTTTTAAAATTTAGATTAATGCTTTTAGATTTTCATGAGTAACTGAGTCGTTTACATCTTTAAATTTATATCAACATAAAGAGTTCAGAATGTCCTTTTAGAAAATCAAATGCCTCTCAAAGCTCTAAAATCAAGGGATTTCTTATCTGGTTTTGGCTAATAATGCAGAAAAAAAAGAAATATATTTAGCTATATTTTCCCAGTAGTGAAGAGCTGGATTTTAATTTTTAATAGAAAAATTTATACCTCATTTCTTCCTCTTGAATCCTGCCCCTCACTTTAGCTGAATGAGTTCTTCAAATCCTCATTTTTGTGTGTGTATGTGTACAGAGCCCTTCAATTATTTCCAAAGAGACTACAAAATTGAAATAATTTTTCATTAAGTTAACTATGATGGAAAGTTCCAAAAAGTACTTGTGCACTTTTTTTTTCTTCAGCCTTCGTTTTGTTTTGTTTTTAACATCTTTATTGGAGTATAATTGCTTTACAATGGTGTGTTAGTTTCTGCTTTATAACAAACTGAATCAATTATACATATACAGATCCTGATTTTTTAAGCTGATGACAGGTCTGTGTCTTTATTCCCGTCTTACCCCTAGGTTCTTCATGACCTTTTTCTTTTTTTTCCTTAGATTCCATATATATGTGTTAGCATAAGGTATTTGTTTTTCTCTTTCTGACTTAAGTACTTGTGCACTTTTATTTATTTATTTTTAAAATTTATTTATTTATTTTTGGCTGCGCTGGGTCTTCGTTGCTGCGCGCGGGCTTTCTCTACTTGCGGCCAATGCGGGCTACTCTTCATTGCGGTGTGCGGGCTTCTCATTGCAGTGGCTTCTCTTTGTTGTGGAGCACAGGCTCTAGGCACGTGGGCTTCAGTACTTGTGGCTCGCCGGCTCTAGAGCGCAGGCTCAGTAGTTGTGGCGCACGGGCTTAGTTGCTCTGCGGCATGTGGGACCTTTCCGGACCAGGGCTCGAACCTGTGTCCCCTACATTGGCAGGCGGATTCTTAATCGCTGCACCACCAGGGAAGTCCCTGTGCACTTTTAAAATATAAATGTATAGTGATTATCATAACTAATAAATTGATCTGGCTTTATCAGATTCCATTAATTAGAACCCTCAATCAATGATTTATCATGGATATGTATATTTTGTTTCTGATTTATTTATTTTCTTCATTCTGCTTATAGAAGAAAAAGTCAAAGGACTAAGAAGGTAAGTGGATGGTATTAATTTAGTAAACAAAAATTACCTCTTCAATGTTATATTGTTGGAATAGATATTTATGATGATAATCCTTTAGATTAACGTTCATAATAATGACTCTGTAGGACAGCAACTAAGAATTTAGAGAGAGGGACTTCCCTCAATCCAGTGGTTAAGACTCTGTGCTCCCACTGCAGGGGGTGTGGGTTTCCTTGGTCGGGGAACTAAGATCCTGCGTAACGTGTGGTGTGGCCAGAAAAAAAAAAAAAAGAATTTAGAGAGAACCTATTATGTGTATAACATTGTATTAGGCACTCAGAAACAATACAGATGGGAGATGTATGGGATAACAATAATTAAACATTTATTAAGCATTTATCATGAACTAAGTACAATACTAAAGCATTATCTGCATTACCTCATTTAATTCACACAGAAGTCCTATGAGGAAGATCATATAATTTTTTCCCCCATCTTACACATCTAGAAACTAACAGAGAAAGCAAGTAAAATATCACATAGGTAATTTAACATAAATTTGATCCTGAGCTTTTCATCAGTTGTACTAGTCATCATATTTTAGTACTTTCTTATCTTCCCCATTGTTTCCTTCCTACCCCTACTCTTAAACTGTGTTGTGCATACTTCCATTAAAGCATTTATGTATTGTATGGGAATAATTTGCAGATTTTTAAAAAGTTTTCCCTTTCTTATTGGAACACAAGCTCCTTGAAGTCATGGTACAGGACTTTTTCATATTTGTAGCACGGTGCCTGTCGTCTAGTAGGAATTCAATAAATATTTGCTGAATAAATGAGTGGTTGTATCTGGGTCTGTCATCTTTGTTAGATTATGACTGCCTTGAGGATAGGGAAATATCTGACTTGTGAATTCTTTACCCATGGTGATGACTCAAATTAATATTTTCTGAGCTGGATTAAGAGTTAAAATGAGTGCTATATTCAATAAACATTTTATTATTATAAAGAATATTAAATTATAGCTATTAAGTCACGTTACCTAAGATATGAGAATACCATCACATCTTATGCAGATGTTCAAAAGGATGGATATCATACCTTATAGGGTCTTCCAATTTTAAAAGAACATTGTTGGATTACTACAATAAATCTGAGACATTAGGGATTCGTAAGTAAGGAAATTGACTATCGGAAAGTTTGTGATTTGTCCGTATTCACAGAACTTTCAGTAGCACGGCTGGGATAAGAACATAGGTCTTCTGACTATTAGTTTGGGTCCTTGCTATGATATTAAACTATTACACAGCTGACGTTTCAATGTATGAGAACTTTTAACTCCTCAAGTATTGGGTCATTAGGTTATTTTTGTTTTTAATATTTATTGAACACTTACAAAATGGTAGACTCCTTTGTGAAAAATTGTATACATCTGTGCCATACTCCCAAGCAGCTTGATTCTCCCTAGAAAGAAGAAAAAAAGCAATCCTATATTGAAATGAATTGATATCACTTATTTTCTCTATAATCTAAACCATATGAAGAATCCAGCTCTGCTGCGTAGATCAGAAATAGCTGGGAGTAAGTGAGGCATACGAAATTATGTGAGCAAATCAGTGGGATCCCAGATTCTCAGAAACTACTAGTTCCACACCCAGTCCCTTATTACCCACCTGTATACAATGGATCTCTTTCCATTCCGTTGGCTCACTGAATCAAGAGCTCTTTGGTTGGGATTGCCGACAAATGCCTCAGGCTTTTATGGAATGCCTACTGTAGGGCCAACCTTATACATAATTTTAAAATCAGCAAATATTTGTTTATTTCCTGGGTGAAAACTCCTTACTACATCAGTCATTAATTTGAATTCTGCAAATAACAGGTTTTTGGGTTTTTTGGTTTTTTTCTAAATTAAACACTTCTGACTGCTCAAAATTTCAACATGTTTTTAAACTACTCTGTTCCTATTACCCATTTTGGAAGGTGTGAATCTAGCACAGTGAAGCATAAGCATGTGCCAGCTGCTATAAACCTTTTGATTTCGTGGCTATCCACAGCCTTGTAATCTCTTTCCTCAGCAGGTATCTTCTTCTGAGCAAAACGGTATAGTTTCCAAACAGACTTCTAAGAATATGCTTTCAACTATTTATAAGAGTTTTCACTTCAAAGATCCCATGATGTTCGAAAATAGATGAGAGTGTTTTCGCTGACCTACCTGTATTCTGAAATAGAGGCAGCATTGACCCCACAAGGAATAAGGCAGCACTTAGTGTGGGATTCAAAGGAAGATTCTAGTTTAGGAAAAGAAGTGCTCTGAAAAGCTTCCTGTCCCTGCCTTCAGAAATATAACAGAGTTTTGAGCTTGTATCTGACTGGTTACGGTTAATAAAATAAGAAATTTTATCCTACGAAAGGAAGCATCTTGAAGCAAGTGATCTTCTGCCAGTTATAAAATGTAAACTTTAGCCAACAAATAGCTAGATTTCATGCACTATCGATATTCAATTACTTTATCCTGGCTCAATAGAACCCTTCATGGGAACTGAGCACAGACCCTATTTAGGATTAGTGCTTGCCATAAAATGGTGTTTTTTGTGTCAACATTAAGTTGCAATGTGAGAACACCTGTGTAAGAATTTGCTTTCTGCAATTTAAAACCTGAAATGTTAGATAACCATTGTTAATGAGAGTAATACACAGGCAGGCCCTTGGTGGTTCATTGGCATTATCATTGGAACAAGTATCCATCTTTCTGGAGTGTCCCTTACAAATTTTCCAAGGATCATGTTGTGTGATCTCTGCATCATTTCTCACATCTCTGTGTTTGGCTGTAGGAGTCTTGTCCATGAGTAATGTATAATATGCTCCACCCTGAAAGTCTGCAATTTTATTTTTAAACCAGCACTTGCTAAAATTCATTTTTCTAGGAGGAACACTGAGTAAAAGAACATAAAAATAATTCTCAAGGGAAAGAGACAAGTGAAAAACACTTGTTTATCTCAACACTGAAAAGGAAAATAAATTTTGGAGTTTTTTGGAATTCTCTGAATTCAAACTAAAAGGAAAGCTTGCCTTCCTTTACCAATATGCTGGCAAAACAATATTTTTTATAGGCTTCCAGAGTTGGAGTCTATCAAGTTCAATAAAAGAGGAACAAGGTAGAACCTTTAAGCAGTGTTATTTAGGGTAGTGCATCATGGACTTTTTATTGTGATGCCACACATAGGAAATGAAAATATTTCTATTGCATTTTGGGTGAACAGACAAGGTCGCTCCTGGCCAGAGGCTTCTGATCTGGGGTCTTGGTCTACCTGGGCCCTGTACAGCTGCCCTGAGGATTGAAGGAAAAAATTAGTAACTCGACACATTAATGGGCCACAAATCAGCAGCTGGGAAGCAAGGTTGATTGATGCTAATATCTGGCTTTGGTGCATGTCTGTGGTTTCAATTTTCATTTTTCAATTTACATATAGGCACGGGAGTAAATGATGATAAAATTTGAACCCCACTGAGGATGACTTGTTGATGTGGATCAAAAACCAAATTCTATAGAATCAAAATATGAAAAAGGTTGCAAAACAGCATGCAAAACAGTTTAAGGTTCTTACAGTTCTAAGTGTTGAGAAGTTATCAAAACTTGAAGCAAATCAAGAAATTAGTTAAGCATCAATTCACAAGGTCATCAACCCTGTAGGATGTCTAAATTGATTGTAACTACTTTTTTTCATTGACAGTAGCCCTGCAAGGAGGAAGAAGGATTAAGTTTAGGCAAATAGGTTAAAAAGTTTTCTGGGGCTTCCCTGGTGGCGCAGTGCTTAAGAATCCGCCTGCCAATGCAGGCAAACCCAGGACATGGGTTCGAGCCCTGGTCTGGGAAGATCCCACATGCCGTGGAGCAACTAAGCCCATGTGCCACAACTACTGAGCCCGTGCACCTAGAGCCCGTGGTCCACAACAAGAGAAGCCACCACAATGAGAAGCCCACGCGCCGCAATGAAGAGTAGCCCCCGCTTGCCGCAACTAGAGAAAGCCAGTGCACAGCAACGAAGACCCAATGCAACGAAAAATTTAAAAAATTTAAAAAAAAAAGTTTTCTGTAAAACTGCTTTAGATCTGTTTTAAATCTTTAGTAAATTTTTAGTTGCAGTGTTGTTTAACATGGTTTGTTCTGAAAGAGATACAGATTTTGAAGCCAGATTTTGACAAAAATTGAGTTTATGTGATTCAGACATTAGTATTAAGAGATTTTGGGACTTCCCTGGTGGCACAGTGGATAAGACTCTGCACTCCCAATCGAGGGGGCCCGGGTTCGATCCCTGGTTAGGGAACTAGATCCCACATGCATGCCGCACCTAAGAGTTCACATGCCACGACTAAGGAGCCCGCCTGCCGCAACTAAGACCTGGTACAACAACAACAACAACAACAAAACAAAACACAGAGCTCTCTTGGTTGTTCAGTGGATCCCTGGATGCAAAATACAGCTGGTCTCTTTTTCACTTTCTGAGAATGGATGACTTTACACATATTTGGATAAGAATCAGAGTTAGGAATCATTTGTTTGCATGTGTAGGAAACACACCCAAACTGCTTAAACCAAAAAGAAACTTCATTGGCTCATATAATTGAAAAGTCCACTGGGAGAAGCAGCTTTAGGCATGGCTTGATCTGCTGGTGTCCACAACTTGACCAAGTTCAGGTCCTTCTCTCTTCAGTTCTTTGCTTGGTTTCTTTGTTAACTTCATTCTAGACAAGACCTCCCCTTGTGGTCCTAAGATGACTACCAGTTATTGCGGAGGCTACATGCTTCCTATCCATAGCTGATAGGAATAAAGCATATTTGTCCCAGAATTCCCAAGAAATCAGACTGGATTAAGTCACAAACCCAGGACATGGGTTCGAGCCCTGGTCTGGGAAGATCCCACATGCCGTGGAGCAACTAAGCCCATGTGCCACAACTACTGAGCCCGTGCACCTAGAGCCCGTGGTCCACAACAAGAGAAGCCACCACAATGAGAAGCCCACGCGCCGCAATGAAGAGTAGCCCCCGCTTGCCGCAACTAGAGAAAGCCAGTGCACAGCAACGAAGACCCAATGCAACGAAAAATTTAAAAAATTTAAAAAAAAAAGTTTTCTGTAAAACTGCTTTAGATCTGTTTTAAATCTTTAGTAAATTTTTAGTTGCAGTGTTGTTTAACATGGTTTGTTCTGAAAGAGATACAGATTTTGAAGCCAGATTTTGACAAAAATTGAGTTTATGTGATTCAGACATTAGTATTAAGAGATTTTGGGACTTCCCTGGTGGCACAGTGGATAAGACTCTGCACTCCCAATCGAGGGGGCCCGGGTTCGATCCCTGGTTAGGGAACTAGATCCCACATGCATGCCGCACCTAAGAGTTCACATGCCACGACTAAGGAGCCCGCCTGCCGCAACTAAGACCTGGTACAACAACAACAACAACAACAAAACAAAACACAGAGCTCTCTTGGTTGTTCAGTGGATCCCTGGATGCAAAATACAGCTGGTCTCTTTTTCACTTTCTGAGAATGGATGACTTTACACATATTTGGATAAGAATCAGAGTTAGGAATCATTTGTTTGCATGTGTAGGAAACACACCCAAACTGCTTAAACCAAAAAGAAACTTCATTGGCTCATATAATTGAAAAGTCCACTGGGAGAAGCAGCTTTAGGCATGGCTTGATCTGCTGGTGTCCACAACTTGACCAAGTTCAGGTCCTTCTCTCTTCAGTTCTTTGCTTGGTTTCTTTGTTAACTTCATTCTAGACAAGACCTCCCCTTGTGGTCCTAAGATGACTACCAGTTATTGCGGAGGCTACATGCTTCCTATCCATAGCTGATAGGAATAAAGCATATTTGTCCCAGAATTCCCAAGAAATCAGACTGGATTAAGTCATATGCTCACCCCTGACCCAATCACTGTGGCCAGGGAAGTGGAATGCACTAATTACTTAGCGTAGCTTCAAATTCCTCCCTCGCAATCCCCAATGTGATGCCAGTGAACTACCCAAATCACCAAATAGGAATTTGTGACTGTTAGAATGGTGAAAATGGAGGCTGAAGACATAATCAGTTACATGAAGAATCTTAGAAATAGAAGACTTTAGAATCTTTAACCAAACTTTCTGATCTAGCCAAACAACCGATTTAGCCAAACAAACTGACCAAACTTCACAAAACATTAATGCAAAAACTACTCATTTAGTCTCTGCAGGTACCACTTGTGGCAGTGAGCCACCATAGCCTGTGTGACTTTTGAACAGTTCTACTGGGAAAGGCCTTCTTTACATTGAGCATACATTTGCTTCCCTTTCCTTTGTGCTTTATCCATTGAACCTGTTTTACCGCTGTGGCCACAAAGAGTAAATTAAATTCTTCTTTCATATTACAGGCTTTCTAATATATATTCAAATAGTTAAAATAGTCATCTTTAGTCTCTCTTTTCTAGGCTCAACATCCCGCATTCTCTCATCTGTTATTGACGTTGAAGGAGTTAAAACACCCTCACTCTTTTGGCTTCTCTTCTTTGTATGAATTCTGGCTAGTCAATTCCATACTCAGACACACAGTTCCATACACTGACATAGAGACTTCCCATGTGGCCATTGGGAAGTGGTTTATTGCATATGTATAAAGATACTGAGGAAAAGAAGAATAAATCTTGTAGACAGTCACTTTAATAGCACTCTGTAGAATCAGTCTCAGAACTGATTACCTAAACTGAAATATCCACAGCCAGAATGTGAGCAAAAAATATGTTTTGGAACATGATTTCTCTAATCTCTAACCATTAATATTGGGCTTAATTACTTATTTATTTTGTTGTTGTAGGCTTGACCTTTAATTATTTTAATGTTATGAATTATTAGTATTTTAACAAATAAGTGCCTAATAATAGATAGTATTTATTAATATATATTGATTTTGTGATTTACTTTATATATATATTTTTTATATTTATATAAAATAGTATATGTATAATATATACTATTTTGTTTTTAAAGATAATTCTTTTTATTTTCCCATAAAAATGAATGAGAAAATATTACATCAACACACTTGGTCAGATTCTATTTGTCATTTGAACTGTGAGTTCTGTCCTAATCGTAAATGTTCTCCAGCAGGGTAACAACTTCCCAGGATCTACAACTTGACGCATTTGTAAGGGAAATTGGACAGACGATCTCCCAGCTGTTCCTTAGGGGTAGGCAGCTTTCTCCCACCTCTTTGTCCATCTCTCACACCCAGAAACACTGAGGAAATTTAGTTACACTTACAACCTAATACCACTAACCAATACTGTTAAGTCCGTGATCTCCCTCTCTTCTCTCCCTTTCAGGAAATATTTGACCTGGTATTAACTCTGAAAAGGGCTCGTCCCCATCAGACACAGGAGAAGTAGAAAGGAGTTGAGCATTGAGTTAAGGAAAGCCTCTGATGAGGTTTCTGGAACTCCTCCCTCTTCAAGCAATCCACCACCAGGTCTTGGAAATCTACTTCTACCTATACCTCAAGCACATTCTCTTTCTTCCAACTTCACTGCCACCACTAGTTCAAGCATCATCATCAGCTACTTGGGACTCCTGCAATGTTCTCCAAACTTCTCTCTTCCCATCCTCCAGTCCATTTTCCAAGCAGCAGACAGAGGACTTCCAACTGCAAATAGGATCATTCTTCTTTTTACTCAAAACTCTTCAATTTTCACTGCACTCAGGATGAATGCAAAATTCCTCCCATGGTCTGCAAGGCCTGCCTACATGTCCAAGCCCATCTCCCTCCATTCTCTGTTACTACATTTCAGATATACTCTTTTTCTTTTAGTTTTGTTAGTGGAATAAGCTCCTTTTCACCTTCAGGCCTTTCCCTATGTTTCCTATGCTGCTTGGAGCACTCCCCATCTCTTTACCTGGCTAACTCCTACTAACCATTACCTCTCAGCCCAAGGATCATTTACTCTCCATTCTTCCCTGATAGTCCACCTTTGGACCCCATTTTATATTCTGTAGAAACATTCTCTACTTTTCTTTCAGAGCACCTATATGTGTCTAGTGGTCCACCCTTACCCTTGGTTTCGCTTTCCTCAGTTTCAATTAACAGTGGCCAAGCTCGGTCTGAAAATATTAAATGGAAAGTTCCATAAAAAAGCAATTCATAAGTTTCAAATTGCACGCCATTCTGAGTAGCATGATGAAATCTCACGCCGTCCCAATCCATCCTCCTGCCCCCTATCCCCATCCCCAACCACTGACATCCTCTGCTCCTGACATGTGACCATCGACATCATCATGGCTCCATGACCCAGGATCACCTGAAGCAGATGATCCTCCTTCTGAGGTACTGTTGGAAGATAAATAGTAGCCTATCACTATGACACAGTGCCTACGTCATTCACCTCACTTCATCTCATCACGTAGGCATTTTATCATCTCATGTCATCAGAAGAAGACAGGTGAATACAGCACAATAAGATATTTAGAGAGAGACCACATTCGTATAACTTTTATTACAGTATAATTGTTCTGCTTTATTGTTAGTTATTGTTATTAATCTCTTACTGTGCCTAATTTATATATTAAGCCTTATCATAGGTATGTATGTATAGGAAAAAACATAGTATATATAGGGCTCAGTACTATCTGTGGTTTCAGGTGTCTACTGGGAGTCTTGGAATGTACCCTCCTTGGATAAGGGGGGGGCTCTCTGTACCATATGAGTGTTTGAAGTCCACCTTGACCAGTAGACCACAGACTGCAGGAGGAGTGGGCTGGCTCACTACTGGATCTCCAGGGTGTGTTCAGACTGACAGGGTTTGAATCCTTGTAGCCTCACTTGGCAGCTGTGGGGCTTTGAATACTCAGCCTCAGTTTCTCCAATAGAAAAAATAATATTTTATTACAGGATAACCTTTTTTGTAGGGTTGTTGCAAGCATCAAATCAGAAAACGTAAAGTGTTAAATGGAGTGCCTGGCACATAACAGGTGTTCAATTTATATTGGTTATTAGTATATTATCATTGCTTTTAGGATATGTTTCCTTATCAAAGGTAAAACCATATCTGTTTCTTGAATAATTCTAAATAGTCTCTAGAAAAGTTATTGTTATCCAAGTTAGAACAGCACTTAAAAAACGTGTTTTTCTTGTGCCCCGGTCCGGGAAGATCCCACATGCCGCGGAGCGGCTGGGCCCGTGAGCCATGGCCGCTGAGCCTGCGTGTCCGGAGCCTGTGCTCCGCAACGGGAGAGGCCACGACAGTGAGAGGCCCGTGTACCACAAAAAAAAAAAACAAAAAACAAAAAAACGTGTTTTTCACTGATAGCCTCACTGCGTTTCTCCCTAAAAGTTTTTTTTTAATTGTCAAATATTTCAATGTAGCCATGCTAATATATAGTTTAATCTCTGCTTCAGAGGCTGTCTTAGAATATGTTGCATTTATTGATTTGTTATATATGTACATATATATATATATATATACACTTATTTTCAGATGCTTTGAAAAATAATCCACCATTACTTTTTATCTTTTCCCCTGATATTTCTGAGTTAAACGTATTTTAAACACAGGACAAACTGGTTGGGCCTCTTAACAAAGACATTTTGTTTTTATAAACTTCAACTTTGAAGAATAAGGATATCTTTTCCTTTTTCCTCTCTGTCTGGAAGGAAAGGAAAAAAGGATTTTTTTCCTTTTTGATAGGATTTCCACAGGGGAGCTTTTTATACCTTTAGCAGGGTCTATACAGTGAAAATACTGCTCTGTGTAAAAGGATTATGACAGTGTACAGATTTTTCACTGTCAAACACCTTTGGGTAAATGTTTATTTGAAACGAGGCACAGCATTTAAAATAGCCCTGAAGAAGCTGCATACTCTCCTTGACAACAAAAACAAAGTTTGTGTATTAACAGTTGGCTTAACAGTGTCTGGCATAGAGAAACAAAGACGAAAATATACTTCAGCCCTGTAATATTTATAGCATTGCCAGTTTAACCATTGTGCCCTATTTAGGAATATATTTTGAGTGAGCTTTATGTTAATGCCTAAGAACACAGTCATAAGTTGGTGGCAGGGAAGCTCATGCAGCAGAATACATGTCTGTGCTGTGCCATGGAGGACGGAGAGGGAACTCACACTGTAAAAATCCCCCTTAATTCTTACACCCACTGACATAGAGGACATTGATAACAATGGGGTTGCCGTTTGGAAATGCTGTGTCATGCTTTACATGCTTTTGTAAGAGACATCGTATGTGCCAATCTCAATGACTATAGCTGTAGGATTTAAATCTTTAGAGATGACCGAGTGACAACATAGAGAGGGTAATGCCTTTGAAAGAAGATCTTTATTACTTAGACTTTCAGAGAGGAGGGGACGTATTATGCCATGCAGGGCCACATGGGGAAGCACCAGTGTCAATCGGGATGTAGAAAGGAATGAGGGGAAAGCATAGGGCACAGTCTTTATTGTGTTTTCCATGGGAAGGCAAAGCAGGGCAGGAAAACAGTTTAGGGTTGGCTAGTTTGAATAATTCCAGCAGGCTTTGGGGCATAAGGGCGGTCCTAGTTGTCCGGCACCTGGACCTGCACTGATTTAGGGCAGGGGAAGTATTGGCTTGGTGGGTGAGAGTTAGATAACAAAGATGGTTGGGGGTATAGATTCAGGATTGGTTTATTTGCATATGAAAGGAGTGCCCTCAGGCATGTTGTTTATCATTTTAGGAATTAACTAGCTCTGGGAGGGGCAATGTCTCTCCAGCCAGAAATCCTCCCCCCATCCACCAAGATGTCAAAATATCATAAAATATAGACAATAAAAAACATGATTAGGGGCTTCCCTGGTGGCGCAGTGGTTGCGCGTCCGCCTGCCGATGCAGGGGAACCGGGTTCGCGCCCCGGTCTGGGAGGATCCCACGTGCCGCGGAGCGGCTGGGCCCGTGGGGCATGGGCGCAGTGGTTGCGCGTCCGCCTGCCGATGCAGGGGAACCGGGTTCGCGCCCCGGTCTGGGAGGATCCCACGTGCCGCGGAGCGGCTGGGCCCGTGAGCCATGGCCGCTGGGCCTGCGCTCCGCAACGGGAGAGGCCACAACAGAGGGAGGCCCGCATACCACAAAACAAAAACAAAAACAAAAACAAAAAAAAAACATGATTAATACACTGCCCTGTCACCTACTGTGGTATGGTACATATCTCACTGTGTTGCTTACATCTCCCAAACTTGCTAAATTGTAGGCTTTTTGAGAGCAGAGATCTTGTCTGTCTTGTTCACTACTGTAGCCCCATTGCCCAGGGTAGTGTCTCTTGCTTGGCAGATGCTCAGTAAATATTAGTGGAATGAAAAAAAAAATGAATGGACACCTTTCTATCTGGCATATGTGGTTAGTGTTTCACCTGGAAAGCATAGCATTTTTTTCCAGATACAGATTTTGTTATACCAATCAACTAAGTAAAAAATATTTTTATTTGGTTTAAATGTGAGGGTTTTACTTCTGTCATAACTCTTATTTCACTTGTCACTGTTCATTTATTGTCTATACTCCTGGAGCTCCAAGAAGTTGGGTTCCTTGTTCCCCACATGTAGGAAACCCCAGCATTTAGCAGTGTCTCCATTAAAATCACTCAGTTGTGCTTCAGCAATTAAAAGTGAGTATTTTACTTCCTACATTGTTGTTTTCACATAGAAAATTCATTAAATGCTCTGAAACAGAAAATAAATAAATAAATAAATGTGAGGTTTTGTTTTTTTTTTTCCTTTCCAACTAAGTAAAGTTTAATCTGGCTCCATATAATAATGTGTATGATTTACAACTCTATAAAGAGACCAACACATCTCTATGTTCCTTGCGTTAGCCAGTGGTTCTTTACCAGAGGCAATTTTGCCCTGTGGGGGGACATTCAGCAATGTCTGGAGACATTTTTGGTTCTCACAGCTGGCATCTAGCTGATAGAGTCCAGGGATGTTGCTATATATCCTATAATACACAGAACAGTCCCCTGCAACGGACAGTTATCCAATCTAAAATGTCAATAGTGCTGACATTGAAAAACCTTCTGTTAGAGGGTGATGTGTTTGACCCGTTTACCTAAAAACACCTCACACATCCAACCATGTTCCCCGACTTCTCCACGAAGCAATACAAGCTAAGTAGCTGATATCTTAGAGGTAAAGACAGCAGGCCTGAGGGGAAAAGTAATTTTTAGAGGAGGACACATGGCAAGCTGCAAGAGAGGGGTTCAGTATTTGAGCAGACACCATGAAAGGAAATCTAAGTGGATTGATAACATAGCATGGTGACACTGAGGTCTGGGCTTAAAATGAACATTGACATTATAGGCTTTTTAACTGACAGTTAAAAGGTATGACTTTAAGTTAACATAAGTCATGTGGGGGGAAAGGAACAATCATATAGAGCTTATAATTCCAAAATTGCTCTCTTTAAAACTGGAGCTGTCTTCTTAAGCTCAACATGCTGCCATTGATCAAAGCAATGCTGTCACACCTTTTCGGATGGTCTTCAGTGCTTGTGTCATGCTCTTTTGAATGACATGAGAAGTTGCAAGCGTTGCCCTTTTAGGCAGGAATTTGCTTTGGGGGGAAAATAATCAAGCTATTTGGACCTATATATGATGAATAAGGAAAATCATCCTTGCTCCTAATACCATGTTCAGAAAAATTGAGGACGGGCTATAAACTATATGAATCTGACTTTAAAGGCAATTCTAAAAAGGACTTTTAGAAATGTCTTGAGCTAAGTCATTGTCATTGGAGTATAACCTCTCAAGATGACCATTTTCAGGAGAAATGCTCATATTGAGGTATGAGTGTTAGCAAAACATTACTTGATATTCGTATTGATTTCAGTGCCACAAATATATGTGGAAATAATGCCAGGTTTGCACACAACCAAATTTCTGTCAGCATGAGAATGTTTAGGACAGGTCTTACAGTGCTTTTTATATGTAAAAGTTTAATTTTTTTCTTTTCCCCAGTTTTATTGAGATATAATTGACATATAATTGTATTCATTTAAGGTATACAAGATAATGATTTTATATATGTGTATAGTGCAAATGATCACCACAGTAAGTTTAGTTAACATCCATCACCTCACATAGTTACAATTCTTTTTCCTTGTGATGAGAACTTTTAAGATCTACTCTTCTAGCACTTTAAAATATACAATATGGGGACTTCCCTGGTGGCACAGGGGTTAAGAATCCGCCTGCCAATGCAGGGGACACGGGTTCAAGCCCTGGTCCGGGAAGATCCCACATGCTGTGGAGCAACTAAGCCCGTGAGCCACAGCTACTGAGCCTGCGCTCTAGAGCCCACGTGCCACAACTACTGAGCCTGCGTGCCACAACTACTGAAGCCTG
>NC_041220.1:122955551-122977973 GCF_002837175.3 Physeter macrocephalus
GAAGAGTAGCCCCTGCTTGCCGCAACTAGAGAAAGCCCATATGCAGCAACAAAGACCCAACGCAGCCAAAAATAAAATAAAATACTAATAAATAATAAAGAAATAATTTTTAAAAATAAATAAATATACAATATGGTATTGTTAACTATAGTTACCATACTTTACATTACATCCCCAGAACTTATTAATCTTATAACTGAAAGTTTGTACTTCAGTACACATCATCCATTTTCCGCGCCCAACCCCCCACCTCTAACAACCACCAATCTGTTCTCTGTTAAAGTTTAATTTTTAAGTTGTGATACCACACATACTTCAAAATCTGGGAATTTCTACTTTAGGCAATCAGATGTCAACTTTACTTTGGCCACATAGACCTAATTTAGGATGTCTTTTCAAAATCAAATCAAGTGCATGTCTAGTGTACTTGAGATAGGTTAGTGTTATAGAAGAAGAATTGATAAAACTACAAGTCTACTCCTAGTAGAGTAGCAATGCATCACAGTTTGCCAGGGAGAGACCTGATTTTAAAATGGAAAGTCCTGCTTCCTGGGAAACCCCTTAGTCCTAGGCAAATCGAGATGGCTACCAAACTCCCAGTCGCTTAGCTAACTCCTCTGTTCTTTTTGGACTATCTACAGTGAAAACAAAACAGTGCCTTCCCATAATAAATAAAGGAAAAGGACATACCCCTATTGGGAGTAGCATAGCAACTCAAGTCAAACAGCAACGTATGTTAGCTGAAAGTAGGCTGAGCTAATGGCTAACTTTTATGCTGATTCAAACTGAAGTCAGAAGTTCTATTTCATGGCAATGCTGCAGGCCATGTTTTACCAACCAATAACAACAACAACAACAACAACTGCAATAACAAAAAATAAAATAAAATTTTATGTTTCAATCATCATGCTTATCATATTTGTTTTGGTTTTTAGGAGAGCTATTTTGACACCTAATGTCCTTGGGCAAGGAAATAATAGGTTACTTAGTTCTTCAATGGCTTTGTACAGTGGATCTAGCAATTATACACAATGCTTGAAAAATGAATTATGGTGGAGTTTAGCTGAAAGTTAACGTTAAAAATATACAGCATTGAGGGGGCATTTAGGGTTATGCAGATAGGAAAGCAGATGGTGTGGCAGTGAAGCACTGGAGTCAGGAAGAGCTGTGTTGGCATCCTGCCTTAACTGGTGTACGACTTTGAACTAGTTGTTGGCCTCTCTAAACCTCAGTTCCTTCATGAAACAAACAGGCACAATTATGGTACTTATCTCCTGGAACTGCTGCTTATTAAATGATAATGAATGTACAATACTTAATACTGTTCCCAGCATGTAGTAAGCATGAAATAAATGTAAACCATTATCATTTGCACCTGCCAAAATTTTCTGTAATAATATATTCCGACCGTATTTAAGAGTCATATTATTTCTTTAATTTCTTATTTCCTATCCATTACTCCTTGTAGAAGGATCTTGTTTAAGAAATGTACAAAGAACACAAAGAATTCTGATAAAAGATGTTTTGCTATGTATCATTCTAGGCTCCAAAGATCAATATAGTGTTACTCTAAGAGAATATTGATAGGAAAAAATCACCCATGACACAAAACCCTTGGCTGTCCCAAATCAGGATGAGTTAAAGAAAGAAAAAAAGAAATTCTAAAAATTAAAACCAAACAATTAGAAGAAAAAAAAAGAGTCAATAAGTATTAGAACCAGATTTGAACTACTAGTGTATCGTGCAAGCAACTTTATGTATGTCTTAGGCAAGAGCCATTGAAACATCTTACTTGGGACAAGAAAGCAAGGTGTGTATTAAGATAAAGATGTTAGAAACCAAGTAATAACAACCCAAGATAGTTGCTATACAGGTGTTAAAAAGCAAGATAATGTGCCCCAAATTGTCCTGTATAATTATCTCCAAAGTTCCATAACATGATGACTTCAAAACTAGTGTGTTACATATATGTAATTGAAATAGTCAACAATTTGTCCCTCAAAAGTTTCTCTTATGGCTCTTTTGAAAGCAGCTATTGACTGAATAGTTTAACACTGTTTAAAACCATTATCAGGAAAATACCTGGAAAAAGCAAGATGTGACTTTGAAGGTTTAGAAAGAAAGGTAAGACATGAGGCAAAACCAGCACTTTCTTGCCAAATGAGGGCTCAAGATGTGCTGTTTGGTGAGCTCCAGTGCTATTTGGAATACAGCTGACCGATGATTAGGAGAGGTCACTGACTATCTCATTTTTTCTGTGACCCAGTTTTAGAAATCTGCCAGCCAGAAAGAAGAGAACAGCTCTCAAAGGATTCCATACTCTGGCAATCAGACCCCGGGTTAGCCTCTGCTTTCCTATGTGAGCCTCCACGTCATTTGCTCACTCTCTGTTGCATTCTAACCATAAATTTAAGGCAGTAACTGGTTATTCCTTTTATGTTCTTTAAACTTTATTTGAATTGGTACAGTGCATTTTCTGTCTTCATTAATATTGTTGGAGATTGTAAAATCCTAAAAAGTTACACTAAGGTATGTTAGTCTCCTTATAATTTCCTCTAACATTTCAAATTCATCCTAAAATAATTGAGCATGTTCTCTTTTCTAAATGTCTTATGTAAAGTGCTGAGAGAGTGCCATGGGTAGTTTAAGAATGAAATCAATAAAAGGTTTTCTATTTTTCTTTAAAAATCAGTATGGTTAAAAGAAATACATTTAGGGCTTCCCTGGTGGCGCAGTGGTTGGGGGTCCGCCTGCCGATGCAGGGGTCACGGGTTCGTGACCTGGTCCGGGAGGATCCCGCGTGCCGCGGAGCAACTGGGCCCGTGGGCCATGGCCGCTGGGCCTGCGCGTCTGGAGCCTGTGCTCGGCAACGGGGGAGGCCACAACAGTGAGAGGTCCGCGTACTGGAAAAAAAAAAAAAAAAAAAAAAATAGAAATACATTTAGGCTAGGACTCTGGGGTCAAGCACTTAGAGCTGACCAATTTTTTACTGAATTGATTAGCTGTCATACTCTTGTGAAGTTACAGCTAAAATGTTTAACCAAACACTCTTCTTAATCTCTCTGTTCTATCAAGATGAGTTTTTTTTTTTTTTTGCTGGTGTTTCAGGTTTTATAACAGATCACATTTTTACTTGGCTTCAAATCAGTTTAATTCATCTTTAGGCAGACTGACTGAATTCTATGAACTTCAGAGTCTCTGGTGATAAACTTCTCTGTCATCTCTGTATTATCTCTTTTACAGCCAGATGGGGAAAATGGTTTACATCAGGCACAATGTATATTTGAACAATAAGGTCACAAGCAGAGATATATTATCTTTTATGGGCAGTGAGACATGTAACGTGTTACAGCCTTCCCCTTTAAGCTACATAGCAAATGGGACACAGCACTTTGTTTTTATGCCTGGATTCCCATATGATATTATTTTCTAAGCATGTTCATGTTAACAACCTGAGCCTTATTTAAAGCAGTATTTCCTCTTAAAGTGTAGAGGAGGAGGATGACCTTCATTCCAGTCCTCTTAAGTTTGATTAAAGCCACCCGAAATAAGTTTATTGCCTCAAACTCTGCTCTTATCCTCTGTGTCTTCAGTTCTCTTCCTCTCTCTGTATGGGAGGAATCAGCATTCTATTTAAAGGCCTGGCCCAGAAGAAGTAATCATCACACTTCTGCTTTTGGATCTATTCCCTTGTTAAAAGGCAATTTTGAACTATGTGGAAAAGTAAAACAATTTAAGGGAATGGAACAGTTTAATTCTAGCATGTGGAATATGTTTTAAGTTCTGGTAGGAAGTGCTTCCGTAGCACGTATTTTTTTTTTTTAAAGAAGGACAGTGTAGCTTAGGAATTGGCATGATTTAAATAATAATGAGAGACTAGATGTAATGATCACCATAACCTAACTTGCTTTTTATTTAATGTCACCCTAGTTTTGGGGATCTGATTATGTTTGGCATTTCCAGCAAAACATAAAGAATTTTAAATGTCTATAATAGTCCAAAAGAATACTTCTTTGACTAATTAACTCTGGAAGCAAAAGAAAAATAAAATAAACAACAAAAAAAACCTTCTTCTTTTCCCTCTGTAGAAGTGTTTAAACAGAGCTTCAAAGTGTTTGGTTTAGAGCTCTGTTTCACTTAATATTTCCAACAGTGGTTTATGAAAGATGGAATTTTTTTTTTTTTTTTTTTTTTTTTTTTTTTTTTTTTTTTTTTGCGGTACGCGGACCTCTCACTGTTGTGGCCTCTCCCGCTGCGGAGCACAGGCTCCGGACGCGCAGGCCCAGCGGCCACGGCTCACGGGCCCAGCCGCTCCGCGGCATGTGGGATCCTCCCGGACCGGGGCACGAACCCGTGTCCCCCGCATCGGCAGGCGGACTCTCAACCACCGCGCCACCAGGGAAGCCTGAAAGATGGAATTTTTAAAGTTCATTGATGGCACTAATATGGTTCAGATTGTTAAGATCTTGATTCATAGGAACAAAATTAAGAACAAATTAAACAAATACAGGATAAAAATCAGCAGTAGGAATAAAAAGTACATTTTCTTAAGGAAGAAAAGAAGCAGCTGGGACATACGATGCTCAGGAACCATGTTTTACCATGGCTGAGTGGTTCTCAGACTCGAGAGTGGATCACGGTAATAACCTGGGGGCTTGTTAAACCAAAGATCACTGTCTCCCACCCCACACATTTCTGATTCAGTAGGTCTGGGGTAAGGTCCAATAATTTGCATTTCTAGTAAGTTCTAAGGTCCAGGAACCACAGTTTGAGAACTACGATTCTACCAGAACAGGCCCTTCTGGGGTCACAGTGCAAATTGAGCACTCTCCTGCCCCGGGGAACACCCTCTGCTGCCCCAAAATGAAAAGGGGGGATTTTCTCCTTTAAATACCACATTCCCGGAATCATGATCGTTGCTCACTTTCTCCACCACATTTGTCCCCTAACTGTACATGGTACATTCACATAAATATACAAGTTTTTATTACAGTGTGAAAGAATTGATGTATTATATATGTCAATTTACAATGAAGGTAAATTACAAACACACCATGTCATGTTACTTGGTTAACTTGTCACAGGCTTAAAGCATTGAATAAGCACTTAGACTTGCTCCTCTCTGGTTAGCAGTAAAGGATCTTTCTAGATCTAACCCACTGGAGAGTTTTAAAATAACAAAGCCTGGGTCCCATCCCAGATGAATTACATAAAAATCTCGGAATGGGGACCTGGTCATTAAATCCCTTTCAGGTAGTTCTAGTGAGTAGCCAGTGTTAAGGTAGTCATGGTTACCAGTAGCCATTGGTAACTCTAACCATGTATTCTCACTGGTTATCAG
This sequence comes from Physeter macrocephalus, assembly GCF_002837175.3. Classification (NCBI taxonomy): domain Eukaryota; kingdom Metazoa; phylum Chordata; class Mammalia; order Artiodactyla; family Physeteridae; genus Physeter; species Physeter macrocephalus. Next base: position 122,960,893 of record NC_041220.1, read on the forward strand.
TGAGGTGAGATCGCCCCCATGGGGGTAAAAATTAGTTCTCTAGGGGCAAAAAAATACCTTAGCTGTTATACTGGTTTATGGGCCTCCAGAGGGCCACAGCACGTACACATGTGTGCAGTATATCTGTAGTATTAGCATTTCACGGGTTGGGGACAATTAGGAAAAAAGACTCCCTTAGAAAATGATCATGAAAAAAGGTTGAGAAATACTACCCTAACCCTGGTAGACTGCTGTTAGTTTTCAATACTTCAACTTCCCTCTAAAATGGAACACAAATCTTTTTGGGTGCTCTTATAGATATTGGTAGGGAAAAATAGCATTTCAAAACTCTACTACATGTTGATCACCTAGCTAGGTGCTTTTACATATAGTATCGAGTAATGCTATCCTGCAGTTTTCCTCTAGAATGTACATAAAAAATTGTAATTAGTTTTGTAATTAGTTTTGTTTCATCCTGGCTTCGTAATATTTATATTGAAAATAACTCCTGTCTTCATGACAGAAAAATTCCATTTGAATCTGTAAGGCAACCAGGTGGCTTCAAATTGCTTTCACTCTAAACCACTATCAAATGCATGTAATGAAGTTCAGAAAACAACATTCCATTAAAAGAAATCACAATAGAAAATGACCTCCACATCCTTGTCTCAATAGTATATTATTTATCTACAGAATCATAGAAAATTATTATTTCATTAATTTATGGTAATACAGCTTTACAGTATAACTTAAGACTTGAATAGATAGTATATTTGTAGTATAACTTTGCTACAAAAAGGCAAGTATATTAAAATATATATATGGTTGCATGTATCCTTTTGCTATTTGCAAGGGTATGGATTTGTTTTAAATGTACTCAGGATTTTGTTTATATTCAGGTATGGTGAGGCCAACAGATTGGGAGATAATTGCCATTGAAAAGATATAGTTGACCCTTGAACAAAGTGGGAGTTAGGGGCTCCAACCCTCCTTGCATTTGGAAATCACGCATAACTTATAGTCAGCCCTCTGTATCCACGGCTCCTCATCCTTGGATTCAACCAACCATGGATCCTGGAGTATTGTTGTATTTACTGTTGGAAAGAATTCTCATATATATGAACCCACACAGTGTTGTTGAAGGGTCAACTGTAGTTTGTCACTCACAGTTCCCAAGGAGAGGGGACATGCCATACCATGAAGGGCCACATGGGGAACAACCGGGGTTGGTCAGGAGGAGGGGCAAGAGGGAGACCTTGGGCAAAGACTTTACGGTGGTTTTCAGGGAGGGAATGGGCAAGGCCAGGTGAGCAGGTTTAGGATTGGAGAGTCTGGATGATTTTGGAGGTCTCTGGATTATCAAGGTGGCCCCTCGCTGTGTGGTACCTGGTCCTGAGCTGATTAGGGCAGAGGAGTGCTGCCCCCTGGAGCACTGAACAGAGGAGGCAGTTGGGGGTGTGCACTCAGATCGGTCTCTCTGCATCAACGTTGTGCTCAAAGGCAAAGCACGTTGTTCACCATCTCTAGGAATTAGCTAACCTGGGAGAGGCAGTCCCTCTCTAGTCAGTGAGGTCCCCGAGGTCAGAGCATCAAGAATATAGAAGATAAGAAGATATAGTTAATGTAGTTAAATATAGTTAATTACAGGGTTGTGTCCCAGAAAGTCAGAACCATAAACTAAATCAGCTGTGGAAAAGGAGAAAGATATTCAAATGTGCAAATAATGTAACCAGGCACTCTGAAGGTCCATTTCTACACAAGTATGTAGAAAGTTTTACCCAAGTATAAAGTTAATAAAGGCTTCATGCTATTGTATAGGTAAATCTAGAAAAATCACTAGCCCTAAACAGTGAGATATGTTGGGAGGGAGCTGGGGGAAGGAGGATTTGACTGACATCATGGCCTAATTAATTCTGTCCCCTGTCTTCTTTGTCTATGTACTTGGTTTGTGCAGAGACAGAACGTAACGACGGAAGTTCAGAGCAGACACTTTCTGTTACCAGACAGGACCAGTACATAAAGAGATAGCAAGTTTGTTGGGATACAAGTGTGAAAATATATAGCTTCCAAATAGGACCAGGAGTTTTATTACTGCTGTTATGTTATTTTTACTGTTCAACAAAAAGAAGGCAACATTGAATCCTGAAAAGAAACTGAAGTGTACAGGAAAGTAGGCCAGGGCTAGAATTCTAACTCAGCTGTTTACTGTGTAATCTTGGGCTATATATGTTACTTCTCCAAACATAAGTTTTTTCATCATAAAATGCAAATTATATCTAGTCTTGAGATTGGAAACAATTAGAAGCAAAACATAGGAAACAGATGAAGATTTAAATATAAAAACTTTTAAAAACTAAATTAAGCTGAATTTGAGGATGTGGCCAATGTGGATAGACAGAATGAGCTTCTTAATATTTTATCCCACCATTAAACTTCCCCACCCAGGCTCAGGCAAAGAGCCTGCTCTTTTTTTTTTTTTCTTTTTTTTTTTTTTTGGCCGTGCCTTGCAGCTTGTGGGATCTTGGTTGCCTGACCAGGGATTGAACCCCAAGCCCTGGCAGTGAAAGTGCAGAGTAGTCCTAACCACTGGACTGCCAGGGAATTCCCAGCCACTCTTCTAAACTTATCACATGATCTAGCTGAGAACAGATCCTGGGTAAGGTGTCTCCTGAGCTGGGAAGAGCAAGAGGAGGTCTGACTTGAGCTAGGCTTGCTCGGTCCCTGCTCCCAGTCTCAACACCAGGCAAGGCCCTCCTCCTCCTCCTCCAAGAGTGAGTGAGTCGTGGTAAAGAGGAGACAATAGGTCCCCACCTCCCCACCCTGGAAAAATTAGAAGTGGGGGCGGAAATCTCCCTATACCACTTTGAAGATGATTATGAAGATAAACTACAGATAAGATATGCAAGATGCCTAACCAGAGCAATAGGCATTTTCAGTAGAAAGAGATAAATTCACCAAGACTTCATTTATCACATATAGATTATTCCTTCTTCTGGTATTGAATTTAGTGAAATAGCTCTCTTTTTTTCTCTTATATAATATTCAACACTAAACTTTTTATTTATGAGAAAAGGGGATATTCTGTCTGAATCTGAGTTACTTGTAATTATGTATTCTGAATTAACTCATTGATTTATGTATAATTCTCAAATTCCATTCCAGTAAGAGTATAGATTGGTAAAAAAAATGCCAGAAATAATGTAATAGCAATCTGTAAACACAAGTATTAAATCTTGCTATTCAATTGTTTTTGTTGGTATTTTAGTTGATCACATGGAATGGTAGATATTTAATTCATCTTTCCAGATAGAACAATTAGGCACCTTCTCATTTTTACACATACAAGTCAACAAAGGAGAATCTGGTAGCTTTCCACAATGATACTAACATATACTATTTATGAAGTGTTTTATAAAGCTTCAGGCACTGTGCCAGGTGCTTTATAAAGCTTTATTTCTAGTCCTACAACAACCCCTGAAGGAATTATTATTATGTCAATTTTATAGAAGAGAAAACTGAAGTTCAGAGAGGTTGAGTAATTTTCAAAGTTGTAGATACAGATTGAAACTAGTAAAGTCAGGATTCTAATGCAGAACCCTGCAAAGCCTACATTTTTTCCTTTAAATAGGTCCTTCTGCAACCCCCCCCACCCCCCCACCCCCGCCAAGAACCTAATGTGAAAAGAAAGAAAACAAGGTTGTAGTTCCATTAGCATAACTAATAAGTGACCTTGGTACTTCATTTTGTAATGAAGTTTTGTAATAAGGGGTAGGGAGACAACCCTTTTTTAACTCTCACATATGAGTTTAAACACATGATTCATTTTGAGCTAAAATGTTTAGCTGATTCATCCAAACTATGTTGAGAGTTCAGAGAAAATGATAAAAGTTCTCCTGCATTTATTATAATTTGAAGCTTTTAATGTGCACACCATTGTTTCTAAAGTTCAGCAATACCCTGTACTTCTCCTTTCATAGGATTCATCACATTGGGACAGGATAGGTGCTCATTATTCATTGATTATTTGAATGCACTAATTAATGACTAAAGGCATAGGGGTCTCAGAAATGGTGTTAGAGGGTATTAACTTCAGGCAAGAACAGGAGAGATGCTGCAGGACCCAACCTTTCTCCAACTATAGCCATTCCTTTTGAAAATCAAAAATTGCTCATAATTGTTCACACCATGAAGCTTTGAACACTTTGTGCCATGTACAATATCTATTGTTGTACTTTCATAATTTTCATGTGTAACTGCAAAACCACCCTGCTTATTATAGATTCCTAGGAATTAATATAGACTGCCAAAGATCACCAAAGTGAAGACCATAAGCCAGCATGAAACTGAGTATTGATGAGCTCCATGGAGAATCAGAGGTACTGATCTCTCTTGGTCCTCTCCAGTGAATTTTTCTCCAACAAAACTGAACTCCTCTGGGCTTGGTGAGGAATGCATTAGAATGCAAAAAGGTGGAGCAGATCCTGTGTCCCCCTCACCCCTCCCAGAAGGCCAGGATTCCTGCTCAGGTCCTTGTCCATCTCCGCCCTCCTGACACATGGCCCATATCTGTCTACATGGTGTCTATAGCTCTCTCCTCAGATTCTGCCCGTAACTTCTCCCTAGCATCACCAATTATGTATGCTTTTCTCATATAGGTTTTACTGTGTTATGTTATAAAATCACTTTTTTTTTTTTTTTTTTTTTTTTTTTGCGGTACGCGGGCCTCTCACCGTTGTGGCCTCTCCCGTTGCGGAGCACAGGCAGACCGGGGCACGAACCCGTGTCCCCTGCATTGGCAGGCGGACTCTCAACCACTGCGCCACCAGGGAAGCCCTAAAATCACATTTTTATTTCAGTGTTTTAAAAGATTTAAGTACATAAATTTTCATGTAATCATATTTTACCATCTGTACACATCTTTAAAACAAAAGAAGGTGTTTTTTAAAAAGGCAATTTGCCTACAGATGTGCCTTAAATGTCTTCATCATTTAACAGTGCTTTTTTTTTTTCCCCCATTTCTCTCTCTCTTTTTTTTTTTAACTTCAGGAAGATTATTCATGGAGAAAGTCCTAGATCCCATTTCCAAACCGAACACAATCTCATTTTAACAGTGCTTTTTTTTTTCCCCCATTTCTCTCTCTCTTTTTTTTTTTAACTTCAGGAAGATTATTCATGGAGAAAGTCCTAGATCCCATTTCCAAACCGAACACAAATTGTAATACAAAGCATCCTTTTATATAGACTCATCATTACCATCTAGGGAATATTTATGTCTCAAATGTGAAAGGATGTTCAACTAAAAATGGGCATTTCTATTCTGGTCAAAGTCTTAACTGAAATTTAGTCTGCTGCCCATCTCTCTGTCTTAGAAGAACACTCATGTTAAGTCAGGAAAAGAATGAGAAGCTGAAGGAACTCTAGGCATAATTCAGGCACAAAACTGAGCTAGAGAGAAACATATATATATTCTTGAAATAGATGGTATTTCCACACTCCCCAAATTAACTGGTTAGTTGATTAACTATCTTTTCAGATATATAGATATAGATATTGATATACATATAATGTGTGTGTATAGATAGATAGATAGATAGATGGATATGTGTATCTATCTAGCTATCTAGCTATACGTGGGGAAATATATAAGGAAGAATAATAGCTAACACTTACAAAGTACTTATTATGTGCCGGGCACTGTCTAAGCATCTTACACATATTAACTCATTGAATCCCCGTGATAAGTCTATGAGGGGAGTATAATATTATCCACAGTTTTACAGATGAGAAAACTGAGGTGTAATAAAATACATTGCCCAAGATCACATAGATAGTAAGTGATGACTTGAACCCAGACAGTCTTGCTCTAGACTTCATACTCTTTACCACCATGCCAAACTGCTTCTGTTCTCAGAGAAGGTACAACATAATGGGAAATTTCAATGTTCACATATGAGAAGCTAAATGATAACTCAGTTCCACAATATGAAATGTCCCACAATAGTGTGTCTTAGGTGGTGCATGGGCTCTGAGGCCATGAGAGCTGCAGATTTAGAGGATGTGTTTCCCTTGCCTATTTTACTCTCGACTGAAGTAACCAGGAGAAGCTTTTTAGGAAGAGAAGAATTGAAGAATTGGGCCTTTTTAACTGGAAGAATAGGATGAGAGAAGCAGAGAACAGAAGGCATTCTAGGTGAGAGGAAGGGCTTGAGTCAATATTCAGAGATCGAAATGAACAAAGCATTACTATAGGGGAGGAGCAGGAAGACCAGTCTACCCAAAGCAACAGGTTCAAGTAGAGAAAAATAGATGTGTTTCCAAAGGTTGCTTAAATCCAGATGTTACAAGGATGTGACTCTCAGCCAAAGAATTTGGACTTCATTTCACAGATAAAGCAGAGCTGTCTTAAGAGGTCAAGATCAAGAGTGGGAAAGTAAAAAAAGTATTTGGGGAATACTAATTTGGCAACCATGTGCAAGAATAGAAGGGATAAGAAAAAGGAAACAGGGCCTTACTCGGAAGTTTGTGCATTTCTCAAGATGAGGGCCTGGAATTCAATAGATATATTTTAAATAAATAAAAAAGAAGGCATACATTCCAGAACTATTACTAAGGAAACAGGAGGAATTGTATGAACTGTTCCGGAAACCTAAGGGAAATCATCAAAGATTATTTCAAAGGTTTTTAACCTGGGAAACACAGAGTAAGATGGAATCCAAATGAAAAGTAGATACAAACTGGAAATGAGGAGGGAGATTAGGGGTTTGAAGACAGATTCAGAAGCCATCTCCATAGATGGGGACTGATTTTGAAGAGAGACTAGAGGATTGATAAGACCGGAGGTAATGTCCATGTATGAGGAATAGGAAGTGGAAGAAACGTTCTTGAAGGAAACTGAGAAGATGCAGTTATTAAAGTAGAGGCTGTGGAGAATCAGGATGGTATAAGCTTTATGGAAGCCGAGGAAGGAAGTGGTTTCAAGAAATAAATTGTGGTCAACAGCTCTAAGAGTTGCAGAGAGGAGAAGGAGACATGAGAACACAGAAAAAGTTACTGCACCAGCACACTCACATTAGACAATGTAGATATAAGTAGTCACAACTTCATTCTTTTAACTTGTAATTACTGTAGTTTTGTCAACATCAACATTACTCCTGGCGGCGCGTTTCCCGCCGCCGGGGTCAGGGGTCGGGGTTCGGGTCGCGGGGCGGAGGGAAGAGCGGGTGGGCGGGAGGCGCCGGCGCCAGACGCGGAGGCAGGAGCTGCGAGCGGCCGCCGCGAGGCCGCGGAGCCCGCGACCACGGAGCCAGCCGAGCCGCCGCCGCCGCCGCCGCGCCCATGGCGGCCGCCAAGGACACCCACGAGGAGCACGACACGTCCACCGAGAATGCCGACGAGTCCAACCATGACCCCCAGTTTGAGCCCCTAGTTTCTCTTCCTGAGCAAGAAATTAAAACGCTGTTAGAAGATGAAGAGGAGCTTTTTCAAATGCGGGCCAAGCTGTTCCGGTTCGCTTCGGAGAACGACCTCCCGGAGTGGAAGGAGCTGGGCACCGGGGACGTCAAGCTGCTGAAGCACGAGGAGAAGGGGACCATCCGCCTCCTCATGCGCAGGGACGAGACCCTCCAGACCTGCGCCAACCACTGCATCACGCCGGTGATGGAGCTGAAGCCGAACGCGGGCAGTGACCGCGCCTGGGCCTGGACTACCGACGCCGACTTCGCCGGCCAGCGCCCCAAGCAGGAGCTGCCGGCCATCCGCTTCCTTAACGCCGAGAAGGCACAGAAATTCGAGGTTCGAAGAATGCAGGAAAGAGACTGAAGAGAGAGGAAAGAAAGGATCTGGCAAAAATGACAGTGCCGAGAAAGTAGCTGAGAAGCTAGAAGCTCTTTCGGTGAAGGAAGGGCAGGGAGCCCGAGGACGAGACCAAAGAGGCGACTGAAGAGGAGCAATGAGTCGTGTCCCGTTGTGTCCTTTCTCCCTGTCTTTTCCCTTTTTCTTTTCTTTAAAATTTTGCCCTGCCCTCTTCTTTTTTGGTTTGTTTTTATTCTGTTTTGTGTTTACAAGGGACTTTATATAAAGTACTGGCTTCCAATATTCAGGTTGTTTTTTTTTTTTCTAAGTTTTTGCGCTAATGAAAACGACTTCAGAAAATCCGTTACCCAGTCGTGAGAATGTACTGTGCTAACTTTCTTTTCCGTAGTGGGAACACTCATCTATAGTCATCAAAATAGCAAATAAACAACACATTTGTTGAACTTGAAAAAAAAAATGATTCCTTATTGGGTAAATCAGTCCCTACTTAGACACCCAGTCAATCAATAATGCTTATTCAGCACTCATAATGAAACAACAGGGAGGAGGCTCGGTGGGAGAGGTGGAAGCAAGTGTAACTCACAGTAAAGTAAAATGGTTTCTGAACCCTAGAGCTCGGGTGATCTTATTCCTTTTCTTTAGGTACATGGAGAATAGATGCAGGAAGGTAACATGGTGATAAAAAGCTTATGAACTCACTCACAATAGGCCCAAAGAGTGTCCTGGCAAAGGTCTTTGAAACTGGGATCTTTATTTGGAAAAACCATCCCCCACAAACACAGGAGGCTCCTCCCAAGGGAAGTTCCCTGTGATCTTCCATGTCAGGGACCTAGTGGATGCTTCTGACTTGAAAGGCTCTTGAGAATTAGTGAAGAGAATAGGTGGGCTGGGGTCCATCAACACACCCACCCATGCAATTGGGGGCCGTGTTTCATACCTCTCTGGGCTTCCTTCTGTGTGACCTAGTATGTAAGAGAATGTGCCTGGGAATCGGATCTGGATTCAAACCCCAGCTCCTCCGTTTATCAGAATTGTGGTTTGGAAAGCCATTTAACCCCTCTGGACTTTATTTTGGTCATCTGTGAAGATGGAAGTCATAACCCTATATCAAAGACTATTGTTAAATGCTCTGTTCATGTGACACTAAATACATGGTAGCTACTCTGGTTACTATCTGAGGAGGCCTGATGGAAAGAACGGTGATTATCCTAGTTGATGACGAGGACTGAGTTGTGTCAGAAAAATCTCAATCCGGATTCCTTTGACCACATGATAAAATGACTTGCAACTTTAAACTTTTTCAAAGCACTTTCGTATCTGCTAATACATGTTATCCTTACAACAAACCTGCGAATGTGTGGGTGTTTGTTATTGCTCCTATTTTGTAGATGGAGAAAGAGGGCCTCAGAAGGGGAGAAGGACTTATTTCAGTCACAAAAGGGGAAGGTCACAGAGTCTGCACTGGAACCCAGGGCTGCTCACTCCTGTCAGAGCCTGATGGGAAAAGCCAAAAATCTGCTGCCACTTTTCTTGCCAAAATATCCCTCCATTTATGTAGTGAACACAGTGCAGAGATGAGTTAATTCTCTAGTCACATCAAAGAGCTGCTTGTTGAACTTCCGACTTTTGGCAAGTCGTGCATCATTTCTTAGCTTCAGCAATTCCTTGACACTTCTGCTTTGACTTTTATTTTTCAAGGCACTTTTCAATTTACTCTTAGTGTTCTCAAATAGTAGGCATTGTTTTCATCCTTTTTGCATCTCAAAAAAAAATGTGGTTTATGTTTCCATTAGTTGACATTACCATCCAAATGCTTATTCAGATCAGAATATTGGTTTGGATATATGTGGTGCGTGTATGGTAGTGGGGGTGGTGGGAGGTGATCTCAGAGATGTTCAGACATGTCATATTACTTTAAATCTTCCGATTTTAAGGATAAAGTGCACTTGTCTTCAACTTCATACACCAAGTTAATTGACTGGTCCATTACTTAGTAGATTTTGTACTTGATTGGGAGGTGTAAGGCCCTAGACAAGCAGAACTCAGCCTTATATAGTTTTGTTTACCCCTTAGGACCCTGTGGCATGTAGGAGTGAGGGTGGGAGATGGAGGAGAGGGTCAAAAGTACAAGACTGCAAGTACTGAATCCATCTCCAGCGGAGGGGATGAGGATCCTGAATAGCTCTGCCCTACAACTTGTCCACAGTTGTGTGAGCCCAGGGAAAGTATAGAGAATTCGTCAAGCCTCCTCTTGCAGTCTTCAATCATCTCAGGAAACAGACTGCTTCAGTCATCGTTTTCCTTCTAGAAGGAAGATGACTAGAAGAAAAGTTGAAACTTTCCCTCAAATTGCTCCCCCTAGAGTTTTTGAGAGGTAAGACCTAGAGTACCCTGCCATCCAGTAAGAGAGCCACACCTGGGGGTGCGGGGGAAAGGAGTAGTGTTCCTGCATTCTGAGGCCATACGTTCATTTTACTCTGATTTAAAATGTGTTTCTCCAGGTTACCAATTTTTACATTGGAAGACAGATGACATTTTGATCCTACATGATATATTTCTATTCAAAGGGTTTTAGGATATATTTGTTCATTAGTATGTAAAGCTGAGAAGTATTGACTGTAAAGTTACTGGTAACACTGAATCTATTATTTTTATGAAAAGACAACGAATATATTTTCCCCCGGAGTGAAGATATATTTTCCGTTACCATATCAGGGCGTCAGAGGAGAGCAGTTTCCTCGAATCATCACTCTCCGTCCCTTTCACTTCACTGACCAATCACAGAGGTTTGAATCCTAAATTTAACTTTGGAAGTTTGCTACAAGTTTCAAAGAATTTGCTAAATAGGTTTCAAATGTTAGTCCTTTGTGCCTTGGGAATAAAGAATTAAAAGAAGAGTGATGGTTACTTTTATAGTAAAAACTTGGCACAAAATAAAACAGTTTTTTTTCCCTCTCTTTCTCCTTTTTCCATGTGCTCACCTAAAGCAATAAACGTGTGGATGATTACCCCTGAGTTCTTCCAACAAGCTCAAGGAAGTTTGATGGCCCAAACAATGTGCTTTTTAAGAAGATCACTGTAAACATTCATTTCAATTCAAGGAGTATCTTTCAAAGTTATTCTGGGACAAATATGGTGCACAGAAACATGAGAGATAGAAAAGAAACAGGAACCCCAGGCTTTCGCTCTAGTCGTCTGTGGCCCCTGCACTGTCTGGCTGCTCTTTCCTAGCTCTTCATCCTCTACTAACTTCTATGTGTTGGAGTCTCCAAGGCGCTGTCATTGGAGTGCCAGCCTTGGAGCAAGCCTTTTGTCTTCTCTATCTGTACTCTCTCCCTAGGTGTAGTGGGTTGAGTGGTGGCCCCAAAGAGATATGTCACCATCCCAATTCCCAGAATTTGTGAGTGTTACCTGATTTTGGAAAAGGGATCTTTGCAGATGTAATTAAATTAAGGAATTTGAGATGAAGAGATCATCCTGGATTATTCAGGTGGGCCCTAAATCCAATGACAAATGTCCTCATAAGAGAAACACAGGGGAGATTTGGCAGACAGAAGAGGAGGCACTGTGACCAAAGAGGAAGAGCTTGGAGAGGTGTGGCCACAAGGCCGCAGTCAAGGATTGCTGACAGCCACCGGCAGCTAGAAAAAGTGAGGAATGGATTATCTCCTAGAGTCTCCAGAGGGAGTACAGCCCCTACAGACACCTTGATTTTGGACTTCTGGCCTCCAGACTGTGAAAGAATACATTTTTGTCGTATTAAGCCACCAGTGTGTACTCAGTTTGTTATAGCATCCACAGGAAGTTAATACACTAGGGAATCCCATCTAGTTCTCATCTTCAAATTCCATCTATAAATTTAAATCTCCAATCCTGACTGTCCTCTAGGTGCCACACTCATGCATCTAACTGCCTGCTTCACATCTGCACTTGGATACCTAATAGACATCTCAAACTTAGTATGGCCAACAGAATTCTTCATTTCTATCTCCTGCACCCACCACTCTGTTTCCTAGTCTTCCCTGTCAATAAATGGCACTACCATCTCAGGCTTAGGGCTTAGGTCCAACTACTTCACGGCTCCAGCAAAGAACCTAAGCATCTTGCTTGATTCTTTTCTTCCTTTCAACCCCCTCTACCTAATTTCTAGATGAATCCTCTTGGCTACCATTTCAGTCCATTGTGTCTGACCTAAGCTTATGTTGTAGCTTTCTGATTTCTTCCCTGCCTCTACTCTTGTCTCTTTCCACAAAAGCCAGCATAAACGTCCTACAGTGCAACTCATTTCTTATCACTCTCTGCCTAAGATGTTCTAATAGCTTCCCACTGCACTTAGGATAATATCCAAATTTCTTATCTTGGCCGACAGCAGTGGTTCTCAACTGGAGACTATTTCACCCTCACAATGCCAAAGACATTTGGCAATTTCTGGAGACATGTTTTGGTTGCTACTACTAGGGAGAGCCTACTGGAGTCTAGTGGGTAGAGCCCAGGAATGCTGCTAAACACCTTGCACTACACAAAACAGGGTCCAACAAGAAAGAATTATCTGCTCTCAAATGTCAATAGTGCCAAGGTTGAAAAACCATGCCCTACAGAGTCCACATGAGTTGATACCTGCCTTTTATTGCCTCATTTCCTTCTACTTTTCCTCAAATATGCTAAGCTTGTCCACATCTCAGAGCCTTTTAATATACTCTCCCTTTGGATTGCAGCATACTTTTCCTAGTATGTTGCATCCCATCTTTGCATTTCTGTATCTTCGTTATCCAGGTGTAAATTCTAATACTACCTCCTCAGAGAGGCACCGCCCATCTAAAGCAGCCTCCACCCCATCCTATCCCTGCTCTGTCGCATTAGCCTGTTTTTACCCTCTATATTGCTCTTATTGGTATTTTATTTTATACTTTTATGAGTTTATCATTGGCTTCTTCCCTCTAAAATTGCAAAGTCCTCTAGGGTCTTTCATGTTCACTGCTGTTTGCCTGCATCTAGAGCAGCACCTGGCACAGAGTAAGTGCTTAATAAATATTCATCAAATCACTGACATGCAAATGTAAAGCAATAGAGGATAATTAAGTAACCCATAAAATGTTTGGTCCCAAAAGTGATGCAGTGAATCACCAGGAAGGCAGGCTTATTTCTAATCCCTTGTCAATTTCTAGTATATGGCTCTTTGGATGTTACCTTCATTTAAGTCTTAACTCCACTGACAGAATGAGAAGCTAGGGCCTTGTTTGTAGAAAAGATGTAATTTTACTTTTGAATCTATTGTTTTGAAGACAGAGCAGGCTTTCATGTAGTGGATGACTGGCAACCAGTTGTTAATGTGGTTGTAGATTTGAAGAATCCACGTAGAAGCAATGGCTGAATGCCTGAGAGCAGAGAAGCCCACTGAGGGATTGCTTTCAGAGAGAAAAGCCAAAAATTTGCCCTGAGAGAACCTACTGTTAGGAATAGAGAAGAAAGAAGAGTCAGCAAAGGAAATAGAGAAAACCTGATTAGAAAAGTAATAGGAAAACAAAAGAAAAAGTTTCTGAAGCCCCAATCACGGAGTGATAGAAGACAGTCAATTTATAGAGGAAGCATTGATAATGCATTTTTGGAACTTTTATGCCTTTGGGTTGGGGGTACATGTTCCTTCCATTAATCAGTGAACAGCTAAAAATTTTCTGGCAATGAAAAAATAAACTTAGCTATAAAGTACCTACAAACAAAGAAGGTAATGAAAATATTCAGTTCTTACTTAAAAAAAAAAAACTTAACCCTGCTATGAATTTTCCATAATTGTAAAGGGTTTCAGGATAATCCTCAGGCCCCTAATTTTTCTATTATCTATTTTACTTATTATGGAAAAACTTTTATCATTTCTAGTAGAGCCTAAGTGTTGGAAATAGAAGTCATTTTTTTCCCTTTCATCCTGTGTTGAGTGGTTGAGAAATCAGCTAGGGAGATTGGCAAAATTAAGAACTGGCAGAAACTTCCATCTGCCCCAAACCGATCCAGTCATGTTTCCATGTTTGGAAATGGTTTCTTGGGCTTATCCACATTTTGTTGGCAGGTCGTATCTTTGGAGAATGACAGGCACTTTTCTCCCTACTAGCCATGATCCTGGGCTTGAGGAATGCAAACTGTCTGTAATGTCCAAAAGCTGAGGGCAAATTAAACTGAGGGCCAAGTGAAATTACGGGTGCAGCCATTGGGTGAGAACTTACTCCATTGCAGATACACATTATTGAGCTTGCCTCGTGGTGGTGTATTTTGTCCCATCATATGAAAAGAGAAATGAAAGAGAGGACATATTTGAAAGTAGGGTAGAGAATGAGAGTTAAACATGTCTGAGGATGAATTAAATTATTACATTTGAGATGCTAAGAAGAAATAGAGAGGGTATGGGATTGCAGATCACAGAAAGCCAAATCTGACAGGACAAGCACAGTTAATCTAGGTGGGTCTGAGGGTGGCAGTTCGGACACAGAGACTCAATGACAATGGCTGTGAAGTTCTCCACCATCCATTCAGGCTGCTGGAGTGAAAAGGGAAACAGAAAATGTGGTTTATTTCCATCATCTCTCCCTCAAGCTCCCACACCTCAGTACTCAAGCAATACCTTTTGGCCAGAATTGAGATATGAGCTCTCTAGGGAGGAAGAAAAGGCAGTCTCCCTCCCCCTGGCAGTTTCTGGGTGGAGTCAACAGCTAGGAGAGGCTTGAATTCATTTCTCTTCCCCAGAGGCTGGGCCTCTGGAGCACAGCTCCCTCCTTACCCAGCAGATCCTAAGGGAGGAACTTCTCTGCAGTCTCACACAGAGAAGGGAAGCCAGGGTATGACTGGAAGGTCTGGCCATGAAGCTGTGGGATTTGGGATTGGACCCCAGGGCTGCTGCTAGGTCATATGAAACATTTATGCAAAACTAAAAAAAAAAAAAAAAAAAAAAGCCACTTCTTCTGGGATGATGCAATCAAAATCTGGGGTGCAAGACTTGGAAAATGAAAGATCCCCTAAACTGTACCTCTTGGGCAGGGTGCAAACTGAACAAATGGTGACCCAGTCTGTCCCAGATTGTATAGATTCTATAAATTCAAAAGGTTGAATAAATTGATGAGATTCTTATAGGACCGGAATCCACTGATGTACTACTTGAAGAGTAGGTCCTTCCTCACAAGGCTCTAGATGATTAGCTAATAACATGGGAGTGTTTAAGGAACTGTACCTCACAATGGGTACATCTTTCCCCTCCTTCTTATCCAGTTACTTTAAAATAACAGTAACAATGGTTAGCTTTCACTGAGCACACTTGACAGGTTCCAGACACTGCACTAAGTCATTTACAGAGATTAAGTCAATGAATTCTTAGAATAACCCTGTAACCTAGGTGGGTATTATTATTCCCATTTAATGTTTCAGAAAGTAGAGGCTTAGGTGGTTGAACTAGTAAGTGGTTTTGAACCTGGAGCCCATTTTAACTCCCACTCTATGCTGCTATTTCCTTTTCTTTCCCTCCCTCCCTTCTTTTTCTCCTTTCTCTCTGTCTCTCTCTGTCTCTGTCTCTGTCTCTGTCTCTGTCTCTCTCACGGTTCCTTTAAGAGGAACCATGTTAATAAGGTATTCATTGAACTTCCTGATAACTCTGCAATTGACCTTTTGGCTCTGACATTCCCAGACACTGGGCTTTCCAAACAAAGAGCTTCCCTTTGCTGTTTGGGGTTTGCCTCAGAGCCAGAACTTTGAAAATCCTGGCTTCAGGTTTCCACACCTAATCCCTGCCAGGCAGTAATACATTTCAGCACACAAGCAAGAAAACAAAGCTCCTCTTGGTCCTTGGCCTGAGGCTCCGGGGCTTTTCTAGCCAACCCAACCAAAAGCACAATGGGAAACCCCCCATCCATGGTCATTTCTAGATAACCATTTGTCATCTGGGGAAAATGAATATAGACTAGTATCTGGTAGTTTCTATACAAAGAGGTTCCATGTTTTTCCCCCATGTTTCTGGCACAGCTCTGGATAATCCCCTTAGATATTAGCCATCTCCTCAAGAAATCATAAGATATACAGCATCTTAAGTAAAATTTATAACACCAGAGCCTCTATGGTGGTATTCCCTTTGACTTTGCTTTGAAAAACCTTATATTTTACAAAAAATGTAGCGTCTACTTAAAACATGGACCTATCCATGCACCTTTAACCTTTGTTAGAGAATGTGATGTAATGAAGATACACAGCTAATCCATAAAATGTCTAATTTTCATGAAAAATGTGTAACATCCAATATATTAACATCCAAATAAGATAACCTAATGTTCTTGGTTATTGGTTTCCAAAGACTGTAGAACATTTCCTTCTTTGGCCTTGGAGAAATTTGCTCTGGGATTTCAACCTGGCCCTTGACTTGCTGAAAGACTACAGACTTAGAAAAAAGCAAGCTGGCTAAGAACAAAGCAACTAGTCAAAATGAAAGTAAGAGGTCTAGAGCCCGGAGGCTTAGCATGTGTTCTTTTTTTTAACATCTCTATTGGAGTATAATTGCTTTACAATAGTGTGTTAGTTTCTGCTTTATAACAAAGTGAATCAGCTATACATATACATATGTTCCTGTATCTCCTCCCTCTTGCATCTCCCTCCCTCCCACCCTCCCTATCCCACCCCTCTAGGTGGTCACAAAGCACCGAGCTGATCTCCCTGTGCTATGAGGCTGCTTCCCACTAGCTATCTGTTTTACATTTGGTAGTGTATATATGTCCATGCCACTCTCTCACTTTGTCCCAGCTTACCCTTCCCCCTCCCCGTGTCCTCAAGTCCATTCTCTAGTAGGTCTGTGTCTTTATTCCTGTCTTGCCCCTAGGTTCTTCATGACCAATTTTTTTTTTTTTTTTTTAGATTCCATATATATGTGTTAGCATGCGGTATTTGTTTTTCTCTTTCTGACTTACTTCACTCTGTATGACAGACTCTAGGTCCATCCACCTCACTACAAATAACTCAATCTCGTTTCTTTTTATGGCTGAGTAATACTCCATTGTATATATGTGCCACATCTTCTTTATCCATTCATCTGTCGATGGACACTTAGGTTGCTTCTATGTCCTGGCTAAAGAATGAAATTAGAACACTCCCTAACACTATAAACAAAAATTAACTCAAAATGCATTAAAGACCTAAATGTAAGGCCAGACACTATCAAACTCTTAGAGGAAAACATAGGCAGAACACTCTATGACATAAATCACAGCAAGATCCTTTTTGATCCACCTCCTAGAGAAATGGAAATAAAAACAAAAATAAACAAATGG
>NC_041220.1:122978072-123015052 GCF_002837175.3 Physeter macrocephalus
TGAAAAGCTGCTCAACATCACTAATTATTAGAGAAATGCAAATCAAAACTACAATGAGATATCATCTCACACCGGTCAGATTGGCCATCATCAAAACCTCTAGAAACAATAAATGCTGGAGAGGGTGTGGAGACAAGGGAACCCTCTTGCACTGTTGGTGGTAATGTAAATTGATACAACCACTATGGAGAACATTATGGAGGTTCCTTAAAAAACTAAAAATAGAACTACCATATGACCCAGCAATCCCACTACTGGGCATATACCCTGAGAAAACCATAATTCAAAAAGAGTCATGTACCACAATGTTCATTGCAGCATATGTTCTTTAAAGAAGGAAGAAATTGCCGCAGGGGTCAGAAGAAAGTCACTGGCGGCCCTTGAACTTACTCATGCTAGTCAGAACTCCTGTTCCAGATAGATCAACAAAGTCCAGAAATGAAATGTCTCAGTGTGACTGTTACAGCAATGTCCTGGCTTCACTGAGATGTCTTCTCTCCCAGAGGTCATTTTACCATTGGTCATTTAACCATTTCCCCTGATGCTGACATTCTTAAATCAGTAGGGAAAATGAATGACAGATTTTCCAGATTGAAGTCCAGGCTTTGGAAGGTCACAACTAAGAAAGCATTGATAGCCAATTCTGGTCTCATTTAGTAACATCTCTAATCATGATCCAGTGCTAGAGCATGCCAAGAAGGAAAGGGGACCAGATTTATGTGAGTTTGCTGAGGTTGAGAGAGTAACGTCTTCTACTTAGTCCTGGGGTTGAGGTTAGGGAGTGACAGGGTACTACTTTGGAAGATCGTGAAATGTATATATTGATTTGCCATAGGTAGAGAAAAATTTAAAGCTTCAAATATGTGATATTACTGGGTTTATTTTCTCCCCACCTCTTGAAAGAAACTTTTGCAGAGACAAGATCGAGTGATTTTGAACACTACTGCATTTCCAAGTTAGGATTCCTAGACCTTTGTGGCAAAATAAAAAACTGTACGGGCTTCCCTGGTGGCACAGTGGTTAAGAATCTGCCTGCCAATGCAGGGGACACGGGTTCAATCCCTGGTCCGGGAAGATCCCACCTGCTGTGGAGCAGCTAAGCCCGTATGCCACAACTACTGAAGACCGCGTGCCTAGAGCCCGTGCTCCGGAACGAGAGAAGCCACCACAACGAGAAGCACGTGCACCGCAACAAAGAGCAGCCCCGGCTCGCCACAACTAGGCAAAGCCCACGCGCAGCAACGAAGACCCAACGCATGGTACTTCCCTGGCTGTCCAGTGGTTAAGACTCTGCGCTTCCAATGCAGGGGGTGTGGGTTCGATCCCTGGTCAGCGAACTAAGATCCCACATGCCGCGCAGCGGAGCCAAAAAAAAAAAAAAAAAAAAAAGACCCAACGCAGCCAAAAATAAATTAATTAATTAAAAAAAAAACCAACTGTAGAATGAGAGGAATGAGGAGACTGCTGTTCTGATTATAGCTTAGCTTCTATCCAGTGAGAGAATCCAGTAAACTTTCCAGGTCAGTTAAAAAGAGGGGCTTGGCTAATTAGTTGACCTCAAGGGCCCTTGCACCTCTTAAATTCATTGCTAATATAAACACAGCACTCTGTCTCTGATAGGTTACCACATTCAGTATCTCCTACACTACACAGGTAAATTTTAGACCAAGGTCCCAATGTAGTATTGTCTTCATTTTTCTGTTATATTAAGTTGAACTGTAAGTCCCTGAATTGCTATATAGATATCTCATTGTACTTTGTAAACGTTCTGTATGGCTCCAAAAATGCATCTGAGACCAAAAAAAAAAATGTATTGTCTTTCAAACCACTTATATGTGTAGTTTTTAAATTGGAAAATGCAGTTGTATGGAAATACATTTCTCTCCAGATTGTAATAAAAGGTTTATGTGATCAATTAACAGTGCGTTTACTGCCCTCTGGTGCCCTAAGCAGAACACTGGATTTGGAAAGCCTAGTCTTACATCTGACTGGGGAAGGCCAGCTTTTCTTTTACGGTCATTATTATTAATGCTTGCTGGCATATTCCAAGTGTAACACTATCTGACTTAGAAAATCCCTACAATGAAGTAGCCCATGGCCTGAAACCAAATAAGCACTACGTTCTTGTGAGTCAGATTTTTCTAAAGTCTTCTGGGGTTTTATTAAGTTCTGGGTGTTCTTTCTACAAGATCACTAATATGTGGAAGTAGCTGTTGATTTAGAAGTTGATTACAGGGTTTTTTGCTTTTTTTTTAAAATCAGTTATCTTTTAAAACATGAAAAATTAGTAGAAATGGCAACAAAACTGATCTTAGATGAAAACCTTCCTTCTTAAAAAGTAGAGTGAAGTTTAATAGAATTGCTTTGTGGGAATGTTCTATTGTTTCCATTTAATATTGGGTGCTTACCATAAGAAAAAGATTGAGTGCTTTTATAGTTTCAATTATATCTTTGTCTACTTTTAATTAACAATATTAGGTGCCATTTCTGTTCATTCTTTAGGACTTCTATTTAATAATGATAGCAAAGGATAATAACTGACATTCGTGAGGCTTCCTGGAGAGGTACCTGTAAATTGTATTCAGTACTCACATAGCAGAAGCTTCTACCTGAAATCTATTTTACTCCTGAGTTATAAATGATCAACTGCTTTCATTCACTTAACAATTATATGTCAAATGCCTACCATGTACCAGGCACAGACTCTTGGATGAGTAAACTGAATCTCTAACCTAAGGGGTTCAACAATTTAGTGAGAGCAAAATGTAGATAAACAGATGTATTACTGAGAAATTTCCACAGATTGTGCTTCTGTTTGTGTCAATCTAGAGTTCTAGTAGTTTGATGATTTCATTTGATTGTTTATTGATTATTTCAGGATCCAGGGCACTAGTGACTAATTCTGTCCTGTAGTATTCCTTAATACTCACTAAGAAAAACAGGAATAGGTTTTGCATCTTTTTTTTTTCCTCCACTGTATACTTTTTAATAACTTGATACCTCCCTTGGGCAAGGTGCATGCATGCATCTACCCTAACTCACCAATCACAAATGCGTTTGTAAATAATAAAAAGATAAATATACTTCCAAAT
Source organism: Physeter macrocephalus (assembly GCF_002837175.3). NCBI lineage: Eukaryota > Metazoa > Chordata > Mammalia > Artiodactyla > Physeteridae > Physeter > Physeter macrocephalus. The sequence continues at coordinate 122,981,165 of NC_041220.1, forward strand.
GCAGATAACCTTATTTTACTGTTATAAGTTGAGAGGAGTTGTAATAGAAAACCGACCATGCTATATCCAATTACTGCCAAAACAGAGAGCTACAGATCCAACATTCCAGAACCAAGGTGAGTGACTTTGGTAAATGATTCTGACATTTAACTGGCTAGGAGTCAATAAACCTATTTGGCAAGTTAGTTTATTTGGTTACCAAGAGTGTGTTTCAAAAACACAAGGAATACTCGAGGGGCTTTGCTTGAATCCTCAAATGCCGTATAAGGAATACTCGGGAAGTGATTGCTCAATGTTAAATGCTTTGATAAAGCTTTCCATTTTGTTATGGTTAAGGTAGGCATTTAGTTATATTTGCTTCAAAGGGTTTCCAGGATTAAGTTGATGAGATCATACTGTAAGATGTGCAATTGGGGGCCTTTGTTGCCTTTCCATATACATGAGCTCTGAATGAAAACCCTAAACTTCTTAAGAATCTTAGCCAAGCCCAGCCTGTATCCACTGGCCACCTCCATCTTCCAATGTGGAAGCAGAGTGGCCTTCTATTTGGGCAACTTCTTTCAGTCTCCTCCATCCTACAGCCAACGTGGTTCTTCAGCTAGCTGCATCACAGGAACATGGCAGGAAGTGTAACATCTAACTACTGTCCATTGGCACTTACCAAAAATTTGGTTGATGCAAACCAGTCTAAACTAAGGAATATTTTAAGAACAAGTTCCATAAAATTTAATTGTTTTTTTATACAAATAAACATTGTGAAATTTTAGGGGGCAATAATGAATCATCCCCTTCTCTCCCTTTTAATTTCGGAACCAATTAAGAAACAGACCAGAGTTAGACAGATGGAGCCAAAAAAAGAAAAAGAAAAATCAGCTTTATTATTGGTGAAGTTGGCCTGGAGAACATGGTTTGATCTATGACCACATCGGGTTTTCTACAGGTTCCCTTCATCTTGGAAGCATTTGCAAGTGCAAAGAAAACTGTTCTACCTAGAAGAGTTATAGGTGCTCTGTACCTCCTTGCCAATAAATGAATGAATGATGCAGTCAATCAAAAGTTACTTCTGTTTTCCTCAGAGGAACATCAACATAAATTCCACAGTACATGGAATCTTTCCATTTGTTTTGACCCTCGATGACCCTTTGCCTCTTCGGACTTGCCGGCTATTAGCACGACACTCTCAGAGGTGGCAGAAAGCTGGAGTGCCTTTCAGACTGAGCACTTCTGGTGCCAGTAAGAGGTCCCTTCAGCACCTTTTCCTCTTCCTCCTCTCCCTTCATCTAAAAATACAACATGTTATTTTCTGGTGGGAAGGTAGATATATTTGATTTCTGAGATTGGTTCAGTGCCTTAGACCAGCTGTTTTGGCTCAAGTATGATTAATTTAAACACCAGCTCCTGTTTAGTAACTTACTCTAATCAATCAACAGGTATTTATTATGTGCCTTTTAAGCAGAAAACAAAGAAAAATGCAAAACAAACCTATGACTCTTCAGAACATGGAGCCAGATCCAGCTGATGGTTATGTTATGCCAGTGTTTTCAAGACAGCAGAGGACCGAAATGCCTATCTCAAGAGTTCTATCTAGCCTTAGAGTAGCCCTCACACAGTCCACCTTCCTTTTAGGTTTTAACTTTAAATTATCAGTTTTACTCACAATACAGGTGGACAGGACAATGTGACTTGGACCTGAGACCAAAATAGCACTTCCTTTTAGGGAACTAACATTTTTTAAGTTAGGCTAAAATAGCACTTCCTGTAGGGAATTAAGATTTATTAAATTAAAGTTAATTGGCCTCTGGTGATGGGCCTCCTGACTCACCCCTTCACAGACAAGAAAGCTGGCAAGAAGAACAGAAGCCTAGCTGACACTACCTGGGGAAAGTGTGCTTACTTCCTGGATCTTGAAGCACAGGTGAACCCACTGCCCATGAACACAGCCCGTCCAAACCAGTAAGAGAAAGGACTGGCTGTCACTAACTTTTCAATTCAATGACCATAGTCCTTGGAAAAATCATGGCTCGGTGGCTTTCAGGCTCTTCACCAATCATATTAGCTCCTCTTCCCAGGAGAAAAGTGACAGGAGACATCCAGAACTGTTATATTGTCCCATCTGTGAGGGGAATGGAATTCCCCTCTTTTGAAAAAGAATGAAAAGGGGAATAAAATTCTCCCCAACACCAAAGTTTTCTACAGGGGTAGACCTCACAGGGCAGTCCCAGAGACTGTCACAGTGCTCTGCAGATTGTCCTGAACACAACTGCAGGCTTACCTGTAGAACTCTATTTAATCTCTGCAGAAATTCTGATGTAAGAACTATCTTAACTTCTGATTGAGACCCTCATCAGAACATAAAAGAAGACAGAATAATATTTACCATACATAAAGAAAGAGATTTGAGCCTACAAGCAGAATCTGATCTCCTCATTTTTCCCATTGGGGGAAGTAAAACATTTTTAATATATTTTTTCTTTCCTCCCCTCCTCCCAAAATGCAGGACCTAACTTGTCTGAAGTAACCCATAAGGAAGCCTAGCAAATCTCTCTCTTGTGTTGGATTCCAATTTCTTTCCATCACTGTAGCATTCTTCTCCTAGGATTGTTGTCAGGTTTAAAGAGGTAGCATAGTTGAAAATGTTTCGCCTATTGCCTAACATTTTAAGTCACATATCTCTGGGTTTGGATCCTGGGCTCTCTCATATACTAGCTCTGTGGCCTTGGAGAAGCCATTACAATCTCTCTGAGGCTGAGTTTATTTTTCATCACAGGGCAAGTGCTTATTAATTTTAGTGCCTTTCCTTCGAACGTTAGAAATGAATTAGATATTGTAGAACTAGAAATGTATATTTTGTAGGCTGGCTATCCCTGCCAGCCTCCTGCTTTGTCTTCCCATCCACACCACTTTTCTGCAGGCAGCAAATGCAGTGGAAAATATTTGAATTTTTGAATGAAATCGTCATGGGTTTGAATTTCTGTTCTGCCGTTCATTAGCTGTGTGACTATGGGTAAATCATCCAAAAGGTCTCATTTTTTTCCCGTGCTAAAAAATGTTATCACAATGAGAAGAGAGACCTATATTCAGACTCATATCTGAAAGAAGAGAATTATAGTACATCAACTATCAGACTTTTTTCTGCGTTTTAGAAAGTAGTTTATATATTAGAGAAGTTTCATGTCTTTAATGATTCATTCACTTGTCAGGCATACCTGTGCACTGTTCGTGCAAACACACACACGACACTCACACAGAGGTCAGTTTCCTTCCAGGGTGGTGCTGATTTCTTTGGGAAAGCCACGGCTTGGTGCCAATGATAACTGTCCATTTCTGTTACTGTGATGAGCAAGGATGGGTTAATCCCTATGACTGTCAGGTTTGGCCACAACCACCACAACATTTCCCTTCGTCAAATGTAAGTATGTGTCCTGCCAAGTACCTTCCACTTACTTTTTAAGCTTCATGTTTTTCACTGGAAACTTAATGCATGTGTGCTGAGTTATTTGCTGAACTCAGAATATTACTGGGCAAATGTCAGTCTGTATCCAAAAAATTCCCTCCTCACAAAAGAGTCCTCTGTAAATATCCACATTCTTTCCTTCCTTCCTTTCTTTTATTTTTTTAAACAAAATTTTTAATTTTAATTAGGATCAGAACTAAAAGAAGCCTAGTTTGGTCCTGAAGTTACATAAAAGTTATACTGATTACACCCATCACTAGTCTCTGAACATACAAACTAAAAGAACCACACCAAAATAAGCAATCTGCCATCACTCAGACAAAATATAAATTCTGTATTGACCTATTTTCAGAGTCCTCTTTCTTCACAGAAAGGGAAATCAGGTATGAAGGCTCCCATTTTATAGCTGAGGACATTGACTTAGCTATAAAATCAACAACTTGCTTATCTTGGTCACCTGATCTACATTGTGGAAAGGAAATTTGAGAATGAGCATTAAACACAGCTGAGAGTTAAACTCAGATAATTATTACATTTGATCTAGAAGAGAGGCATTTTGCAATACCTTCAGTGGGAGAATACATTTTAGCACCCAAAGGGAATCGTAGCAGCAGCCTGTATGCTGCTTCCCTCAGTGGGATGAGATGGGAGATGCTCACAAAGGCGCTATATCATCAGGTTTCTCATGCACTAGAGATGCCATATTTAGGCACAGAGGTGGATATTTTAGAGCCACATTGTATAACAGATTCTCTCGGTCCATCCATAACTCCCTTGCCCATCTTTGGCCACTGGCCCAGCAAACGCCCAGCCCCAGAACATTGTGCAAAACAGCGGACCTCTTGCCAGATTAGGCTTGAATTCCCTTACAGTTCCCTCATCCATATTTATGACTTCTACTCCCACATCTATCCCAAACTGATATGTTTAGCCCTGATCCTCTCATTTGCCTTCTAGTCTCACTTCAACAATTCACCTGATTTCAACACATTCCTCTGCTTGAATACTTGCTAACAATGTACTCAAATATAATCAGTGTTATTACTGAAACATCTTGGAAAGAGAGCTGGGGTTTTAGGCTCCTTTCCCCAATATATTGATTCCCCTTCCTAGATTTATTTGCTTCTACCAATGATGCCACCATAATTACGAATTTGCAGTCATTATTGATTTCTGCCTCTCTATAAATCCAGTCTTTCACTGAGTCTATAGTTTTTGCTTCACATTGTGTCTCTTATCTCCTTCCTATGGGTTATAATAGATAAACTCCAATCCAGGCTCTCATCCCTTCATGTTTGCACAACTTTAATGGTTTCTCAGTTTCTCTATCTTCACTCTTTTCTTCTCCAGTCCATCCTGCACCAGTAATAATTTCTCATCACTCCTGGGTTATATCCAAGTGTCTCATCCTGGATTTAAAATTGTTTTTAATGTGGTTCCACCTCACTCATCCACCTTTACTTTCAGCGACCTGTCACACATACCCTCCCACCCTTGTTAGGTCAAGCTCTGCACCTCTCAAGAACACACTATGCTTTTTCCCACCACTGTTCTGCCATACTTACATTATGAGTCACACATAGCCCAGCTACAGGGCTAAAGGAGCTGGACAAAGACCTGCACAAGGAATGATAAATAATTTGGGAGGTAGATTCCCAAATCTATCTAGTACTAGTACTAGAAGGAAGACAAGTGTAACAAGTAAAATAGAGTTTGGGAAATATATGGGAACATAAAATTGGGGGTAGTCTGGGCAAGCAGTTCCTTTCAGAAAGAGCCAAACTTCAAGAGTCGAAATGGACTAGGATATGGATGACAGAGACAAAGGATCCAAGACAACCATTCTGAGAAACCTAGGTATACAGACAGCACCTGGTGGTAGTAGAGAGTCCAAGCATTCAGGTGAAATGGGATTTCCATCCTGGGAAGAGGAGGTATGACAGGGGCAAGAAAAGTCTCCCACTGTAGAAGAGTTGGTTTTCATGCAATTTATCGAGGGCAGGGTAAGTCACAAAGAGTAAGACAAGCAGGAATATAGTCAGGATGGTTCTCTAGAACAAGGCAGAAACTTGTCAAAACGGGGTCACACAATCAAAGTTGATCAGCATCAGTAACCTAGTCCTGTGCCCCCAAAAACCCAGGGCTAAGAATATGTGTTCCAGAGCCTGAGAGGGAATCTACCATAGTAAAAAACTTTGGATTTGAATTTCATTCTCCTGCCATCGTGCTCAAGTTCCTTAACTTTTGTGAGCCTTGATTTCTTTACACATATAAGTGGGGAAAATGATAAATATTTTACAGATTTGGTATGATGATTAAATAAAGTGCCTTCTATGGCATCTATTGTTTAATAATAGGCTCGCTGCCCTCTGTCAGAGCTTCTGAAATCACCCCTGCCCAAGAAAAGGACTGACTACTGGTTGAGGTGGTGCTAAGCCTGTGGGTGGGGTGTAGCCATTCCACAGATGGCAGAGAAGATTCCAGAGGCAAGAAATCAGGCAAGGCCGGATGCTGGGATGCCTCCCTTCCCCTCTCCTCTTCCCCCCTCCCCCCATCTCTACCAATCCTGAACATGACTCATTATCAACACAGCCCCACATCTTCTGAGAAGCCAGTGCTGTTCTAGGGATTTCTCTGTTCTTTTAGCCCCTTTTGAACAGGCATCTTACTATATCGTACTTAACCGTGTACAGTACTACAGTCCCAGTTTTGACTTCTTTCAAGTAATCCCTAAGGTTCATAGCATTGCCATTTGCAATCCTGCAAAGGCATAGCTTCCATTCAAGAGTTCTGCAAAGCTGGTGTGAGGTGGTGGGTCACCAGCCAAGGGGGTGAGTCCAGAAAAACAGTCCCCACTGTAGTCCAACATACTTTAGACGATATCAAGTTGTTGCCGCACGAATATTTTACGAGGGAGTTATATGCTATTATGGAATTTGAGGACTGGGAATTTTCTAAATTCTCTGGATGAATTCCTTGATAACATCAATGGCCCACAATATAATTTATGGTTTTTTAGTTTCCTCTTGTTCTTTAGCTAGATTTGCTCAACTAAATTTCAAGCCTCTCTATGAATGAGCCGAATTTGTTCTTTCTCTTGGTTCTCCCAAAATTTAGCCCAAAGTTGCCTTCATAATGAGCGTTCAACCTGCAGTTGTTGAATTGATTCAATGACTACATCTTGTTACCATTTTAATTTCTGTAATTCTAGATAGTCATTTTCTTCAATTGTCTAGTTACATCTGACATAAACTATGACATTTTCCCTAGCATGAGAAAAAAGGAGGTAAAATACAAAAGAATTGGGTCTAATACTCATTTTTTTTTTAAACAAGAAAAGCACTACAAACCATTTGCAGGGAAATTTTGGCTACACATCACCCTTGTCACCAGTTGGCTTATGAATAATCAGGGTAATTTACATTCCTTCTTCTGTTTACAGACTGTATATCTGTCTTCCAATGGATTTTCCACTTGTTCTAATGACTTGCTGAAATGGAAAAGTACTCAAACTCCTTCACAAAGTAATGATTATCAGCACCCAACCACATCTCCCTGTTTCCAGATTATTTTTTTCGCTTTCATTTTTAAAGAATGTTCTTTTACTATGGAAAATGACACCAGGACTTTCTGGCTAATTATGGGTACAAATATAACACACAAATTACTCCTGACATCACACACACACACACACACACACACACACACACACACACATTTAGCCCATCCGTTGAAAAGTGGCTATAACGTTTTTATGTGCAGGGCTCTAACCTTTTCTATTTTACCACACACACACACACACACACACACACACACACACACACACATTTAGCCCATCCGTTGAAAAGTGGCTATAACGTTTTTATGTGCAGGGCTCTAACCTTTTCTATTTTGTCCAACTTATTGTTTTACCCTGTGCAGTGGCCTTGGACTGAATTCCAGTTTTTCACTAATACTCGCCGCCCCACACACATTCACACACCATTTCCAGTGCCATCACTCTAGCTCAAACCTTCATCATTTTACACCTGGACTACCTTGATAGTCTTCCAGAGGCAATTTTGGATTGGTCACTTCTCCTTTTAAATCATTCTGTACATTGCTTCTGTGCTTGCAGCCATATAACCCTGCTCCTCCCCTCAGTGCAAATACAAAGGCCTCTACAATATAAATCCAACCTCCTGCCCAGACTTGTCTTCTATTCCTCCTCCCCCCTCCCCCCTCCCATCCCCTGCAATACACACCCTCTGCCTGCCTAGCTGTCCCTTGAATGTTGGCTGTGCTTTCTCACTGGCATAGCTTTGTTCCTGCCATTCCCACCTGCCGCGTTCTCTCTTCCCACCTCTACCTAAATTTTATGTAGACTTCAAGGCCTGGACCAAAAGTTTACTCCATAAACCCTTTCCTGAACAAATTACCTAAAGTCCCACCCTTAACCCTATATCATAAGCACATATTACTACACTATATGTCTAGTAGTCACTATTTACTGCCTTATTTTGTAGCTGTTTACACTCAGTAAATATTTGTCTACCAGATGAATATTCTCTATCTATATTACATTTTCAGCACAACAATGGGGTACACCAATAGAGAAATCTATTGGGGGGCATACAAATCGGAGCTCAGAAATTCATGTAACTATGAACTGCAGTTTGAGCAATCTCATAAAGTATAATCTCTCAACAAATATGATTACAGATGGCGATATGAAAACACCACGTGGAAAAGAAATTTTTTCTGCATTCACTCAGCATACTTGAACTAGAACAGTGGCTATTTCATAATTCTGAGTCCCTTGGTCCGATACTTAATCTGTAGCCCGTATTATCACCCATCCACACTTGTACGATCTCAACTTAAACACTACAGAGGGAAAAAAAACTCTTGGTGGTTGAGAAATAAAGTTGTGCACATTTTATATTATATCCTGTGTTTAAATGAACTTAAAGGGAAAGCTTCCTGGATGAAAACAAATAATATTAATTTTATCAATGATGGCTCCTACTAGTAATGATGCATATGTACAGTGTATTAAAATCTTTTTCTCTGTTTTCTGGAAAATTTTCAACTCTTTTTAGTGTAATTTCCCTTTTGGGGCCCATTCAGGACTTATACCTTCCTGAGGAAAAATGTTTTTCTACCTTATATATAATATATATATTAATCTATCTTCTTGCTTAAAAAGTTGTTATTCTGCCTATGCTCCCTCGTATTTTTTCCAGACCATTCCTTAACCATGATCTTCCATTTTCTGGCTGGTTTTCCTGATAGAGTATAACCACACTTATGCACGTACCCACACTCCTAAAACTGTCTGGTGTTTGCTTAGTGAGTTCTCCCTAGTTCCTTCCCTGGCCTATGTCCCCCAGGAGCTGTGAGACTGCAGTGATTCACACTCCTTCCTTCTTCACCCCTCTTCCAGCACACACACAAGCCATCACCCCAGAATCAGATGGGACTCATTTTACAGGAAAGTGTTTGGACTTAGAGCCATATGTGATTTCATTTAAGATTAAACAGAAGAAAAAGAAATCCACCAGTAAGTGTCACCATCACCATTCAGAGTACCTGTCCCAATCACAGTATAATGTAGCTGGGAAGGAAAGGTGTATAGCCCATCTGATCCAGTGGTTTTCAAATTTAGATTTATAAAATGGATCAAAGTGGGCTTGCTATGCTTAAAAAGGGAAGGAAGAAAGGACTCTGTGTCCTGGCAGTAGCCTGTGAAGCACAGCCTCCCCACAGAGCAGTCTATAAACCACTAATCTGAGCTAAATGTCACAGTTTGCAGATGAGGAAACTGAGCCCAGAAATTTCGGTTAAGTGACTCTCTCATGGTCATATAACCAGTGTATGGCAGAGCTGATTCTAGATCCCAAGTTACTAAGTACAGTGTTCTTTCCTGGGCTTTCCCACAGCACCAGAAAACTGCTAAATCGAGGGCTCATTTCTACTCATTGGACTGGCCCAGTTCGTCTCTGTGCCCAGCCCCAAAGCAGTGTACGAGAACTAGTGTTTTCCCAGCTGAAAATCTTTCATTATTGAAGGATTTTTCACGATTAACTGAAATCACCCAAAATATCAGAAACAATGTGGCAAAACACAAGGGACAGCACTGCCTGCATTTTTAGTTGGCCCACCTGTTCCAGGATGGGCTCTCTAGCTAAGTAGTCAACAGCTCCATAACCGACCTGCCTCATAAGCCCAGCCCAGAAGAGCCCAGCACACCCTGAGTCTGCTCATCCGCCTGACGGTGGTCTCCTCTTTTCCCCATCAACAAGTTGGGAAGCTAAGCATAGGCATTAGCGGGCCTTGGTGGCCAATTAGAGCAGAGTCCCCACAGAGCTACCATTATAGGCCCTCCACATTGGTACCCTCCTCCACAAGCCATCTTTGTGATTAATGTAATCACCATAATTGCTGGCCTCCTTTTTGAGTCTTGGCCACATGGGGAAGAGTTGAATATTTTCCCTGAAAGCATTCTTTCCAAAGGACTGTATGTCCTTAGTTGTGGAACATGATGTCATGAGTCCTGATGAGGGGGTTGCCCTAGAGAAGCCGAAGATTGGTCCCAAAGGCCTAAGGGAGCCAGTTCAACTCATAATCTGCAGCTGCATCCCTGTGGCCACACACGTGCAGCCAGTTACTCTATAATTAACAAAAACAAGCTTGTGACTATTGCTGTTGTACTTTTTACTCTATACCTTTTGAGGGAATATTGGGAAATAAAATCTTCCTTTTCCCTCGTGCTCCTCAGACTTGGCACGTAATAATTTTTGTTGTTGTTGTTGTTTTTCTCCCCGTCAGGAGTTAACGCTTCAGTCAGACAGGTCTGATTGGAAACCTGGTTTCCATCCAGAAAAAAATAGTTGGTTATTCCCAACCTAGACCATTTGAGGGCAGCATAGCCTTAAGAGTGTGTGTTTTGACCAGCTAATATGCAGCCTTAAGGAGGAAATAGGCAGTGTGGGTTTCACATACACACTACTGCTATTGGAATTCAGGAAATAAACCGTAAACAATGAGAAAACACTCCCTGAGAGTCCTCTCAAATTTAAGGATGAACGAATAGATGCCTAACTTTAAATGTACTTACATAATTTTCTTATATAACATAATCGCTTGAGGCAGGCACAATATAAACCATATGAGGTGAGATTTAAAACTGGAGTGCTATCAAAAAAAAAAAAAAAAAAAAAAAAAGGACCAGGACAGTATACAAACAAAAATAGCTAAAGTAAAATATATTAACCTGGGAACAAAATCAGATATGTTTGCAGGTCCTTATGCTCCTCTTGGGGGACACATAGTACTTCACAACTAACATGTCCCTATTATAACCTCTTTTAACCTAAGCAGAAATGCTGCCTCTCTGCCTTTCTTCCATATTTTGGGAGTAAATCCAGGATGGGCAAGTGACGATAAAGGGAGGAGGCTTAGGAGGAAAGGGAGGATAAGGAAGAGGGCATTGCACTCGGTCCTTGGAGAATCACCGGTAATGAATTCTAGGGAAAAGTCTACATTGACCCAAATCACGGGGAGGTGCACTGAGTCCACTCGTTTCCCGCCCCTCCGCAGTAAACTGTACATACCTTTCGGTAGTTTTCACAGGATGTTAATGAGCAAATTGCAGTTGATCAGCCTAGTGTGATAGTGATGTTTAAGTTCTCTCTCCAAATATCACTGCATAAGTTACCTAAATAACGGAGACCAACGGCTGTCTCCCAGAAACTCATTTGGAAGGAATTCTACGTTCCTGCCTCTGCTTTTCTTTATGGGCTACAGAAAGAACACGATAGTTCTTGAACACATTTCCCGGATTACTCAAAGAGACCAAACTTACTTTCAGCCCAGCTCTTTAGAGATTGTGATGGTGGGGAAGCAAACCTCCCAAAACAAACTCGGTCTCTCTCAAGCATGGAGGTAAACTCGGCTGCTTTGCTGAGAGGGCCAAGGTGACATGGCGTGCATGAACTCCTTGGTTTTCCTCCCTTCATTTCAATTTTTCCCCTTCGATCTCTTACAGGATCTTGTTCCATCAAATATCTTCCTAACTCCACCCTTTCTCTTCAGCCTTTTCTGCTACACTTGTGGAGAAAGTCCTTTAGCTGCCTTATTCCCTTTTCCAGGTCCTTTCCTCTCTCCCTCCATTCACACTACATTTCTTGAGAGAAAGGTCTCCCCAGGGCCTCCGTACCTTTGTGTTCCTTCACTCGCTCCCTTACATGATTCTGCCCTCACCACTCTTCAGCAGTTACCCTTTAAAGCTCATGGGTAATCTGCTCATCACCAGGTGGTCCACTGATTTCTTTTCAGCGTTTCTCCTTACTGCATCACATCCCTATTACCACGGCGTGGTATTGACCAGAAAGCCTCCCACCCCTCCCCCTTTGAAATTCTTTCTCCCCCTAGATTCAATAACACATGTCCTCACTCTCTGACCATTTCTCCTCAGTCTCTGTTGACCCCACTTCTTCTACTGGCCCCTTAAATGTGGGAATTTTTCAGTACTCAGGAGCCCCTTAATCTTCCTCTATCGAGCTCATCCAGTCCCACAGCTTTAACTACCACCTCTTTGCCCTTGACTTCCCAGTATATATATCTCTTCCAAGCTATGTATCAATAGTTCACCTTCTAATGGGATATTTGTCATTTCTCAAACAAAAATTTCCAAAATAGACCTCATCTTTCCCACACAGTCTCCTCATCTCCCTATCACAAAATAACTTCCCCTCTTAACCATTCCTCAAGCCTCAAGACAAAATTTCAGTCATCTTCGACTCCTACTGTGCCATTTGTAAACTGATTGGACATTGGGAGTAAAGGATGATGAAATATCTTTTTAGAGTCTCCTTTATATTTACAGTGACTGTACTCTACTTCAAGGCTTCATTTCATCACCTGGACTTTTGCAGTGCGAAACTGGTGTCTCTGTCATTAACCTTTCTCTTCTCCATTACTATCCAACCAGTATTGGGCCATAAGCTATTTTCCCAAACAGTCCTCTCCATACAAAAGAAATAGGTAGCATTAGTTGCTTCCAGAATAAATGGCTGAGGGACAAGGGTGGAAGGAAGGGAAATTTTACATTTATGTACCATCTTGTTTCTTTAACATTCTGTGCCCCATGGATAAATTGGCTATTAAGAATACTGTTTAATGGATGAACAACAAGATCCTACTGCATAGCACAGGGAGCTATATTCAAATCCTATGATAAACCATAATGGAAAAGAATATAAAAAAGAATGTATATATTTGTATAACTGAATCACTTTGCTGTACAGCAGAAATTAACACATTATAAATCAACTAAACTTCAATAAAAAAAGAATACTGTTTAAGTTAAACACTGTGTTACCCATAAAATTAAAAAAAAAAAACATCCTTTTCAGTTCATCTTCTCAAAATCCTGCATACATTGCCTTTAGGACAAAAATCAAACTTCGGCCTATTGTTCAAAGCTCTCTGAGGTATGGTCACAGCCCACCCTTCTAGCCTTCTCTTCTACTCTGCTTCTGTCTCCGCTCTAACACACTCCACAGGCCAGGCACATACCATCAATCTGGATCGATAGTCTCTGCCTTTGTTTAAACATTTCCTTCTGCTTGAGGTGCTTTTTTTCATACCAGATGCAGTCCTACCTTCCTTCCAGCTACACCTCAGATGGTGCCGCTCCCAAAGTGCTTTCTTAAATCCCAGCATTTAGAAGGACTCCTCATCTGCAGGTCTCCTAGCCTAAGCACTTGATGATTCTATCGAAGTCAGCCTGGTTTTGAAGTTATCTGTGTGCGTGACTATTCTTAATGCTGTTCAATGCTTTTCACATGATGGGTTCCCAGAAAATGTTTTCTGAATGTCATTGGCTCTTGATACACAAAGAAATCCAAAATTAGAATTGTTTGGATATGAGATCCAATGGCATCTTCATGTCATTACTGGTGCTTGGCATTGTCATTAAGAAGTACAAAGCTTGATGGGTCCCCTTTAGGTCAGTGCTTCTCCAGTTGTGGTCCTAGACCACCTGCTACAGAAATACCTGGAGTGCTTGCTAAAATGCAGATTTCTGGGCTCCAATTGAGATTGGTCCAGAATCTCTGGGGGTAGGGCTTGGCAATCTGTAATTAAAGCAAGCATCCCGGGGCTTCCCTGGTGGTCCAGTGGGTAAGACTCCGCACTCCCAATGCATAGGGCCTGGGTTCGATCCCTGGTTGGGAAACTAGATCCCGCATGCACGCCACAACTAAGAAGTCCCCACACCGCAACTAAAGATCCCACACACAGCAACTAAAGATCCCGCGTGCCATAACTAAGACCCGGTTCAACCAAAATAAATAAATAAATATTTAAAAAAAAAAAAAAAAAAAGTAAGCATCCCAAGGTGATCCTCACATACACTCGAGTTTGAGAGCCTCTTCTCTAATCGGATAGAGCAGGGTTTGGGGGAAGGTTTTTAGAGGAGAGAATCCCTGTGATTTCTTCCCTGAGATTTTCAAGCTGATCCTGCTTGTCTGCTCAACATTCCTCAGCTTCTGCCAGTCCTTCAGCCCTGCTGCCCAGCCTGCTCCATGTGCCTGGCTGTGCCTCGTGCTCCTGGAACAGGACTCGCCCTCTGTCTCTCCTTTCAGGAGATTGACAGCAGAGCTGTCAAGCTGATTCCCTGTAGTAGCTGGCACTGGCACCTCTTTACTGGAGAGGGGTGCCTCAGATTTTGACAATAATCTCATCTTTTTCCAGGTTTGAGAGGTGATAGTAGGCATATGTGGCCATTTCCACTGTCTTCAGTCTACAAGTGGGCTAGAGTTAGAACTAGGCTGAACCACTGTGGGTGGCAGGGAGCATAGTCCTTTACTGAGAGGGATTTTGGCCAGTAACTCTACCTCCACATCGTCCCACACTCTATTTCAGGCTGACTGTTGTACATGCTCTTCCTTTTTCCATCTCATCTAGCCATTAAATAAATGCCCTGGCTGGATCAGAGGAATCAGGAAACAGAATGTTATTCAGTGCTATTGACATTGCCCCCTAAAGCTCCAACAACTTCCCCTATCAACATCTCCGAAAGGGCCAAAAACTTCCAGTGGGTTGCTGTTGCCCATTCATGTGTATTGCACATGTGATCTATGTCTCTCTGAATAAAACCACCACGGTTTTGCTGAATTATGCCAAGACAAAGTCTTCTTTAGATATCTTATTATCCTTATCATTGTTTTAGGTGAAATTACAAATAAATAATTTCTAATGAGTTAATTACAGATATCCAGATGGACAAGTGTAAAAGTTAATTGACTGGATCAAGTTCACAGAACAAGTTAATAAAGGTAGAATAGATGAAGAACTAAGGTCTAATAATTTTCTTCTAGGACTATAATAAAATTTAGTTTCTCTCAGAACACAGAGCAACCCACCCAAATAACATCAAGGAAATCTAAAATATGCTTTTCATTCTTTAGACTTTCACTTTGATTCTAAGAAAATGTTGCTTTAGTTATTTCTAGTTTTACTTTCTTCAGTTATTAAAATATCTAATATGTACCAGAATTGCTGCTTTTAGACCCTTTTCTTCACTTAATACTGATACATCTAAGAGTAGACAAATAATTAGATGGCTGTTTAAATATACTAGCGGTGCTATTGCTATGTTCCATTTTTATTTTTAAAATAGTCATTTTTATAGTCACTTATTCCATCTCTAATGGAATACCTAGCATTCACTGCTAGGTATTTACCCATCTCTAGGTGTTTTACATGATTTTCTATATTCACAAAAACATATAAGGGATATATTATCATCATGACTCTACAGAAAAGGAAAATGACTCAGAAAAGTTATGTAACATGTGAAGTTACTATCTCAGTGCCTGACGTGTAACAATTTCTCAATAAATATTAGCTAAAATTATCATTATTGTCCCCAGGTTCATACAAGCTACTAAATGGGGGAATCTGAGTTCAAACTCAAGTAAAACGGAGCACTTTTGCTCCTATGCACACACTGTCTCAATTTTCAGACTCAATTTCATGAGCAAAAAGCTATTTTCATACTGTTTATTTGAATAGCTAGAGCAAATACTGTATACATTTTATTTGTCTGTCAATATCTCTAACATTAATTTATGTACTTGTGCACCTGTGTGTCTTTATTCTGTTTTGTTTTTGTTTTTAGCGGTTCATATTGTATACTGTCATGTTTTTAAGGGCACCTTTAGACCAAGAAGGATGCTTATTTTCCCCGGAGATGGGAGGAAGGTGTTTATAGAGAGGCATATAAGCGTGAAATGAAACAGCCCTCTTCTAGGGAGGAGCAGGGAACTTCCCTAAAAGCCGAGGCTCTTAGCACAGCCTTATACAGCAGGTTGGGTGACACCTCTTTCTAAAATTAGGAATTGCTTGGACTCTGTAAGGTGGGACATTTGGATTCTGTTTTATTTCTAACTGACGTTTCGGAGAGTGCATTCAATTTTTCTTTTCGGAAAGCTCCAATGATTGTTTCTCTATGAGTTATTCTGAAGAAAATGTGTAAGAATTTGGACTTCTGCTTGTAAATAATAAATGACCCTAGCTTTCATTTTGGGAGAGGGAAGGAATTCAATTTATAGTAAAATGAAGAGTTCCAGATCCAGACCTCCCAGCCCCTTTCCCTGTAAGCACAGATGTTAGAACTACAGGAGCCTCCCATTTGGCTCTGCCCAAGCACCCTTCAGACTTCCCTGCAAAGGTCAATGACTGAGGAGCTTCAAAAGGCAATGTGCACTTCTTTCTTACTCTCCTTTCTCTTCTCTTTTTAATTCTTCCTCCTAAAGTCTAGTAACTTTGGTCTTAAAGGTCTCCAGACTTTGACAGAAGGCTCAACTTTGATTACGATTTCTCTCAACCGGTTAAAAGTGATTAAAGGTCACTCAACTGGTGTGGATGATGAGCAGCAGGTCTTGCAGTTCCCTTCCTTGACTGAGAAAAAAAAATCAATAAGGTGGTCACACCAAAAGGAGTCACTGAATTAGGCCATAACCAAGCTTTGGAAATGCATTCTAATTCCTGGAACCAGTAATCTTACTTGCATAATTTTATGTTTACACATGAGGTAGCTGATTTGGAAAGACATCTTAGCTTGGTCTAGGCTGAGTCTCAAGCTGTGCTAGCCTGGTGCTCTTGCCAGAAGACTCTGATTACATTTGAAAGCATCAGGCCCTGGGTCATGATTATGCCTGTGAGACCCTGTGCCCAACCTGGGGAGGAGATTGTCAGCTTCTTGGGGAGTGAATAGCATGTGCAGAGCTTTTTGGAGTGCAACGGGGAATAGCTAAGGCTTCGGCAAGCTTAAGACCGACAGCCAGGGCCTCAAACTGTGACTCAAATTGGCCTATTACTCTAAACTGGTTGGTACCATTCATTCTCTAATTGTTTTATGTATGATCATATCTCCCTAGTAAGCCTGAAAGCATCTGAAGACAGAGCGCATGCTATTTTTGATTTCCCAAAAGAATCTGCCAGAGTCACGGGCTCACCTTATTGACTGACTGACAGCCCCTTGGTAGCAGTGACTTCGGCTGCAAATAAAGAAAAATAGGTTATGTGCCAAGTAATAAAGGAGTGTGTCATGTAGTCATGCCTCTGTGGTGTTACACTGATCACTAAGATAGAAATACCCCATGAGGCAGAAGTAAGTCAAATGCACTCAGTATTCAGGAATCTTGTGGCAGAGACAGAAGAAACAAGTGGTTGGATGAAGCATCAGAGACTTGGTGGAGGAGGCCCAACTTGTGTTTAGGCACGAACCTGGGCACAAGCTCTCCAGAGAGTGTGTGGTCAATACAGGCGGTCTCCGAGAGCAAGCCTAGAGGGCTGGAGGCCACAAAGTCCTCTCTCCATCAGCAGACAGACCCACAGTCATTCATTCATATATTCTTTAATTCTGATCTTAAATATGGTATGGCAGGTGCCATGCTCAATGGCTGTGAATATACAGATGTATATGCATGGTCTCTGCTTCCAGTGGTGGGACAAACCTGTAAACAGATAAATTATGATATCAAGCTTAGAACTGTATGGCAGCATGATCTAATGAAAGGGGGTTTTGCAAAAGAGGGAAGCAGACCTACCTTTGGATACGGGCTTTGCCACCTATTATGGATTGTGTGACTTGGATTTTTTGAGCCTGTTTCTTCATCTGTAAATCTGGAAAACAATACTATCTCCTTGAATTCTTGAAAGAATGAAAGGAGAAGCACATATAATAACAGCTGCCACTGTACCTATGATAGACCCTCAGAAAATGTTTGATCCCTGGCTCTGTGATAGTAGGATGTACAATATTGTGGAGGCTTAGAGGCAAGAACCAATAGCTGCCTGAGAAAGGGAGGGGAGACTCTACCTAGGAATTAACGTTCTTCTTGATCTTGAAGAATAAGTAAGTCCCTTGTTCAATCACTTATTTATCAGATATTTGCAGAGCATGATTATGTGCCAAGTATGGTGCCAGACACTGGGGTCACAATGAAGAACAAAACAGATGTGATCCTGGGCCTCATAGAGTTTATTTGCCAGAGGGAGAGACAGGCCAAAACCAAACAAATGGACACACTAAGTAGGAGCAGGGTAGCTGAGATAGGGAATTGTGACTCTCAAATATATTCAGAGTCTTCTGGCAAGAGCACCAGGCTAACACAGCCTGGGCCTCAGCCCGGACCAGGCTAAGACATCTTTCCAGATCAGCTACCTTGTGTATAAGCATAAAATTACGCAGGTAAGATCACTGGTTCCACGGCTTCAAATTCTGTTCCCAAAGCCCAGTTCTGGCCTAATTCAGTGACTCCTTTTGGTGTGACCACCTTACTCATTTTTTTTTTTTAATTAAGGAAGGGAACTGCAAGACCTGCTCCTCATCATCTACAGCAGGTGAGTGATGTTCTAGAGAAGTTTTAATCAAAGTTGAGCCTTTTGTCAAAGTTTGGAGACCCTTAAGACTGAAGTAACTGGACTTTGGGAGAGAGAATAAAAAAGAGAAGAGAGAGGAGTGAGAATGAAGAGTGAGAAAGAGAGAGATACAAGTTGCCACTGAGGCTCCTCAGTCATTGACCTTTGCAGAGAAGTCTGAAGGGTGCTTGGGCAGAGCCAAATGGGAGGCTCCTGTAGCTCTAATATCTGTGCTTGCAGGGAAAGGGGCTGGCAGGACGTCGGTCCTGATATTAGCCAACAACAAAGGATGAGAAGGAGCAAGCCATACAAAGAGTGAAGGGAGGAACGTTCTAGGCAGAAATGGCATGGACATTTGTGCTGAAGCAGGGACGGGCTTGGCTGAGCAAGGAAAGAATAGAATAAAAAAGGGAGAAGATAGCATTTAATGAAGTTCAACAAAAAAGCATTCAGGGGAGTTCACTCCAGAGTGGGTAGCGTGTGTGAAGGTGTAGAGTCTCACAAGAGTCTGGTGTGTTCTAAGAACTGGGAGAACTTCACTGTGACCACACTCTAGACTGGAGGAAGGAGTGGGGTGAGGGAGAAGCGTGGCAGGAGATGGTGCCAGGGGATGGGGGTCAGACTGAGAGGGTCTTGCTTGTATGATAAGTGAAGACGTTTAGATTGAACTTGCTATTAGATCTTAGGTTTGGAACTCCGGCCTGACTCAGCAGCCCCTGCCCAAACTCCCAAGCCTGTCTCCAAGCCCTCCCCCTTACAGTGCTCCTTTACCGCCCTCCAGTTTTTGGATCCTGACTCCTCTGCATGGTTTCAGCTTCTCTTGCTACTCAGATCTGAGGCATCTTCTGTTGTTATCTAGAGGCTCTACTCTGGCTCTGACCATAGAGAAAGCATCCTCCACTCTGAACCCCGGGCATGGTCAGGCAAAGCTAGGCTTACTTTCTTAAGATAACTACTGAAACCAAGCAGAGTAGATTTGAGAATTAATGGGAAGCCAGTGTTAGTCCTTGAATAGTAAAGTGACATGAGAGAAATATTTATTAATCCATTTGACACTGGTTTGCAGAATTAATTAAAGAAGGAAGAGACTGAAGGCAGGAAGCCAAATGTGTAGTGTGTGGGGATGGGGTGGGGTAGGGGTATGGGTGGGTGTGTGTGTGTGTGTGTGTTCTTTTGAAAAGGAAAAAGTCCTTTACAGGGTAGAAATGAAATAGTAAACACAGCAGAGTGTGTAGGGTTGGTCATTGTAGGGAAACAATCTCAGTGGATGAAATTTATTTGGAAACGTTTTGCTTTACACAGATTTACCTCATTTTATGAGGCCTGTTTGATTTCATTTGGTTTAAAATTCAGAGGAGAAACGTAGTCCATTTGATCAGATTGTCAAGTGCAGCTTGTTAACATGTCTGTGTGAATTTCTGACATCTTCGAACAACTCACCACTCAGCTCTTGGATCCATCCACTTGCTGAATACTTGTATGTAAGCCAGCAAGCTTCCTCCTCACCTCCATTTACTCTTCAAGCACAGTTCTCTCAGCAGACACATCTCTTGGCCGACAGACTCCCAGGACAAAGGCTTCCTCCTATACATAACCAGCAGCTTCGTCAGGTGTTTCTAGGTGTCTGTTGGGAACCTATTTAACTGCTTCTAGGGGGTCTTTTCTTCTTCCCCACATTTTTCCTCCATATATATATATATATATATATACGGTTTTTGCATTTGAAATATTATTCTGAATTTTCTAAATTGTAAAGGATTCTCAAATGAATGTTTACTTGTATTCCATGGGCTGAAAATATATTCTATTAGCAAGTTGATTCCTGGACTAATAGTGATGGGGGCATGGAGTGAGTTCATGCTTTACCTAGTCTTACCCAGCAAGTTGGGAGAGACAGGGGCTAAAGCCTGACTGGCTGATCTCCAGTCCCACGTATTGTCCCTGAGCTAATTAATGTTCCCTTTTATTGCCGTTGAACATTTAGTTCTTCTAGGAGGCCTCTGGGTCAGTCACTGTCACCATATTAGGCAACCTTCTGACAAACTTTTTTATACCTACAAAGAATCTAAGTATGGCCTCCTCAGACCACTGGGCCCTGCTGGTGATGTTTGAACTGCTCAGGGGATGAAGCAGATGGCCAAAAATATACCAATTTTAGCAGAAACCACTTACATCAGCGACAGCTGGAGCACCACGAAATCTATAAACGCACTTGTTACTCATCTGCCGTGCGTATTGGTCAAGCCAGGTATGTGGCCCACTTGAACATCTTGTAGTGGAGAGGTTTCCCAGGCGGGCCTCTGGACGGAACCTGAGATGAGAAGAATCACATGAGCTCGGCCTGCAGAGCATTAAACTGTGTTATTGGCTTAGCCCTGATTTGAAAGAGACCCATCACCTAAATGGAATGTAGAGAGTTGAGGGATTGGAGAGTTGATCCAATCCATGGGATTGGATGGATCAATATGAGCACCGTTGATTCAGAATGTGAACTGGGGGATCATGAGAGTTGAGTGCTAATTGGCTGCTAAAGTTTTCTTTAAAACTCTTCAAGAGGTTCTGTGCCCAGCAGCTCACCAGCTAGAAAAAAAATCAGTGTTTTGTAAGAGGCAAAGCTAATTACAGTGCTAACTTAGATCACATGACTGTAAGCTTGGCAGGAAATGGCATGTAATTAACATGAATGTGTTGGAAATCTAAAGTTAAAAATGCCAGAGATTATCGAGCAAGATGTCCTTTGTTTATGGTTTTGGCTATTTAATTTATTTAATTTTGTCTTTTGTTTTCTTATCCAAATGCCTGCCCATACAAGAATGAGATTATCTGGATGGGAGATGTGATAAACCTAAACCCTATGATTAAATTGTCTGGGGTTTTAACCAAACAACCATAGATCCCTATATGATAAATAATTTATATTGATTATTTTTATCACTAACTAATAAAAGTGCACACAAACAAAGGTGTTCTCATGATGTATTCAGTCTGTTCTTCTAAGTTTCTTGAGGGTTAAGAGCAAGATTTTTACTTCCAATGCAATTCTTCACAGGATCTAATTGCCATGAACACTCAGCAGTGCTGTCTCATGATGTAAATGCCCATGATTGTCTTAGCTTATTGTTGCAGGATGAGCCCAGCCTTTAGCTGTCATCTGTGCAGTTCTTTAAATACATGTCTTTGTAATGAATCAAAGTATTTTTTTTTTTTTCAACAGACAGAACTCAGTCCAGGTCCCATGTTAGGTATCTGAAGGGAAATGTATATCCCAACTTGGAGCTCTACGTTAAGCTCCAAGCCCGATGTATGTAATAATAACAGCAGTTACTATTTACTATTTGTTGTATACCCATTGCTGTGATGAACATTTTATATATATTATGTCAGTAATTCCTCTCAGCATGGGATACGCATATCATTCCCATTTTACAGATGAGAAAACCAATGATTAATACACTTGCTTAAAGTCACACAATTAGTGAAGGAGGAGTTATTTGGACCCAGACTTGTCTGATTCCATAGGCCCTGCTTTGAGAGTGGCTGTGCAATGTGTTATTGTAACCTTTGCCCCGGGAGCCACACTGCCTGGGTTAAATCTTTGCTTGATATCACTTGATATCTGATAACAAGGAGGCCTGGGCCAAGTGACTCTCTGTACCCCAGTTTTCTCATTTGGAGGACAGTGGTAGTACCCATCTTGTAGCGCTGTTCTGAAGATTAAATTAAATTAAATTAAATTAAATTAAATTTTTTAAAAAAATTTATTTTTGGCTGTGTTGGGTCTTCGTTGCTGCACGTGGGCTTTCTCTAGTTAGTTGCGTAGAGAGGGGGCTACGCTTCGGGCTCTAGGCGCACAGGCTTCAGTAGTTGTGGCGCATGGGCTTAGTTGCTCCACGGCATGTGGGATCTTCCCGGCCAGGGCTCGAACCTGTGTCCCCTGCACTGGCAGGCGGATTCTTAACCACTGTGCCACCAGGGAAGTCCCTAAATGTGTTTGCGTACAAAAAGCTCTTAGAAGAGTGTTTAAAACATAGAAGCATTATATAGTGTAGTCTGTAGGCATTATTATACTCACTAGGCACAATGTCCTGCACACACCTCAAATTCATAAGTCCCAAACAAATTCATCATCCTATTTTCCCTAACCTGCTTCCTTGACTTGGCTGATGGCATTGTCATCCAGCAAGATTTTCCAAACTAGAAAACTTTATATTCAACTAGTGTTTCATTGTTGACATAAAGCAGTCCCTAATTTGTCAAATTCATCTTATTATTATAAATGTATCCTGTCCTTCCTGTCACTGCCTCGTCATGTATTGTCTGAACCTGTGCTGTCCAATATGGTAGCCACCAGCCAAGTGTGGTTATTGAACACTTGAATTGTGGCTAGTTTGAATTGAAATGCACTATAAATATAAAATACACACCAGAGTGCAAAGACTTAGGATGAAAATAGGATGTGAACTATATCATTAATAATTTTTTATATTGATTACATGTTGAAAGGATATTTTGTATATATTGGAATAAATATATATTAAAATTTATTTCACTGTTTCTTTTTAACATGGGCACTAGAAAATTTAAAGTTACACATGTGGCCTACATTTGTGTTTCATATTATATTTCTATTGGCCAGTGCTGGGCTGGACTTTTCCAAATGCTTTCTTACTTTATCTATCCATTATCTATCTATCTATCTATCTATCTATCTATCTATCTTCTACCTACCTACCTACCTATTATTAAAAGGCAATCTGAGGCATATTGAAAATTTTAAGAGTTTGTTTGAGCATTTGTAGATTCCAGTTGGGCAGTGCCAAACCAGAAGTGGTTAGAAGCGCTCTCTCCAACAGGAGCCAGGGGAAAGACACATAGAGAAGGTGCAGAAGCAAAGTAAGGTGATTATTGATTGGCTATAACTTAAAGCCTAACTAGCTATTTGTGATTGCTTGTCCTTAGCATTTTGATTTTTTAACCTTGAGGCTTAGGTTTTGGTTTGCTTAGGTTGGTGATCATGGCATTAGGGCCACCTCAGTCTAATGGTCTCCTTGTTTAATTAATTTAACACTATCTATCTATTCCTCTATTTATCCATCTAATCTTGTTATTTTCTGTCTTACCTCTTTGTTCCCTTGTCCACATGGGTACGAAAGACATATTTTTAAACACAAATCTGATCCAGTCTTTTTTGTAATAAAAAGCCTTTGCTAGCTTCTGTCATCTGCAATGGAAAGTTCCTACTCCATCTGGGGAATACATGAACATTTCATCCTCTCTCTGCCTATCCGGCCTCAGATCTCGGATCTCGAGTGACTCTCTCCCTTGCACTTCACACTCTTACAGTACTGAGCTGTGTTCTGATTCCCAAGTCATTTCACACTTTTTTTGCCTTTGCATGTGTTTTTCCCTTTGTTTTGAATACTTTTTCCCTTTCTGATCCTTCGGGTGAAATTTTGTTTATTTTCCACAATCCAATTCGGACATCGCCTCCTCTAGGGAGGCTTCTCAGCATTGTTCATCTCTTCCTCTTCTGCAATACTTCGGTTCTTTATACACACTTTCATTATTGCTTTGCCACATGTATAACTTGTTTTTCTGTCTGTTACCCCTACTCATGAGTATATAGAGGACATGACTGTATCTTATACATTTCTATACTGATACTAAAAAACAGCAATTGAATAAACAAAACAAAACAAAACAATACCTGCTCTCAAGGAGATACACTCTCTTACAGTAAAGTAAATATAATACCAGGCATAAGATATGCCCTAAGAGAGAGGGATCCATGTCTATCAGTGGGTCAGAGAAGAAATCAATGAACTCTAACTGAAATTTGAAAGAAGATATAACGAGGTAGGGAAAGTTTGACTGACAGACTGACAAAAGGTCTCCGGAAGGTGGTCTGATCTTTGTAAATCTCACATAGTCCAGGGCCTGACCCTCAATTATCCAAAATCGAAGACGGTCTTGTCATTGTTCAAGCGGTGACCCAGTCTGGGGATACTGATTCATGCTCTTAAACACCAAGAAGACGGAGGGTAAGCTCGAATTCTGGTTTCTTCCTTTAGAAAGAGGTAAAAACACATTGACAAGCAGCCTGAATACTTGCATCTTCTGGTTAGTGCTGTATCTTCCCTTAAAAACCACATTATTATGTCAAGCTGGCTTTGTGTGTGGAATCAGAACAAAGAGGGTGAGTTGAAAGATGCAACTGTGGGTGCCTGCTGCACTCACCTCCACAATTGGATGCACCTGGTATTGTGTGGCTCAAGCCCTTCATCTGGATACCTTCTCCTCTGGGCAGTACTTCGTTGGGCACCGTTTGCCTCCTACCCTTGTCTAGTTTCTATTTCTGAACAGCCCATTCAGAAAGACACGCTCTTTCTTTCCATATGCTTATTCCTTCCATTAGGCTGCTCTGGTCTGTCTTCATTTATCTAAAGTAACTTTGAAAATTCCTATTCTCATCTGTTGCTGATGATCTTAGAGTTGTCTCTCAGAGGCAGCCCCCTTTCCCTTATTGCCAGGATCTTAGATGTCCCAGATGCCTGCCACTATGCATTTCGCTTCGGGGGAGGAGGGAAAGAATTTAGGAAGAAGAGGAAAGCTTCCTGGAAGAGATAGTATTAGGATTCTGAGAGAGGGTGGGGTGGGGTGGGGTGGAGGTGTTGCCATGAAGCTATAAAAGCACACAATTCTGCTTATTAGATTTTGGAGTCATCTAGGATTCGGTCAACTGCCCATGCTTGCTAAACACATTTTTCAGAAAGTATATATCAGCTAATTGGGGGAAATTACAAGGCCCTGAACTTGGCCTTAAATATATATAGATTTTTAATACCCACACCTCACTAGCTTGGTCATATTCTAAACTTTGCTGCCTTCGTGCTGTTCAAAAGTATGCATTTAGCAGGGTGCTCACAGATGAAGCATTCACTATTTGTATCGTTATGACTGCTAAGTAGTGAAGGGCATTTTAAAGGCATAACATGCCTTTTTGGTGATCCAACAAAAGAAAATTATGTTATCTTGTATATTTTATATATTATCCTATCTGGAGAGGAGAAAATTATTCAAGAAAACATAGAAATTCAAATCCTTGCTTCTTAGTAGTCAGAGGACTTTAGTAAACAAAAGCTTAAGCAAATGACCAAACATATATGTCTATGAACTGCTATCCTGTTTTAAATATCTTAATGTTTTAGTGCCTGCTTCAAAATTTACACCTTGCAGAGAAAGCAACTTGGGAATTGGAGTCAGGATCCTTAAGGTCTGCATTAGTCCCAGCTGTGTCACTGGCTGTGTAACCTTGACCAGCGATCTTAACCACTTTGGTCTCAATTATTCTCTGTGTAAAAAGCAGAGGATAGGCTGTGTAAAATTTCTTCAATCTCTCACTACTCTGGGAGTCTGTGAAGTATTATTCCAATAAATGGGTAAAATCCTGAGATTTTAACTTTTTGTTCCCTCCCTTCCTCCCTCTCTCCTTCCTTCATTTCTTTCCTTCTAACTTGTAGCAGAGTGTGAGGAAGACAGATTCTGGCTGAATGATAAGTTCCGTGAAATGCTGCTACTTCCTGACAATGTGATCCTGGGCAAGCCACTTACTCTCTCAGGGACTTAGTTTCTTCTGCAAAATAGGCTTAATAGTCCTTGCCTCTCGGGGTTGCTGTGAGGGTTAGAAATAGTGTATGTATGGCAAATGGTTTACCTGTGGTTATTGTTATTACTAACTTACATGTCCGGATAGTAAGGAGATTAAACAAGTTTCCTGTTTGGGGGAAGATACAATTTAGAAGTGGAGATAATGTGTTTTCTAATAATTAAAATAAAAGTTAAATAGTGCCAGAAGAGAAATTCAAAGTCATTTTTCATGAGTTCATAGACTGCAGATACTCCTGCCTGGAAGGTAAAGTGGGATGATCGAAGGGCAGCCATTTGGTCTGGAGGAAATTGTTCTGAAGGAAAAATCAGATTTGAAAACAAGATGGACATTCTGGGAAACACAAGGTAGATTCTAAACACAGAGAAGAATTTTCTTCTAATCTACTACTATCTTCAAGCTTTTGCACTGTTGCCTGGTATTTTTAAAAGGTTTTGAAGTAGAGATATTAAATTCCACCATGTTCTGGCCTAAGAAGTTATTTTTCCTTCGAAGGATCTGGCAAGGGAAAAGTTAAAGAGCTTCGGAGAATGGCCTATTAACAGAAAGGAGCTCCAGAATCTGGGTCCACCTGGAGGAAAAGCCAGGCTCCTTTAATAAGCAAATGGGAGAGCATGGCCGCAATGTGACGAGAGCCAACCCATTATCACTCCATCAATCTTTCCTTCCAGGTAACAAGGTTTAGTGACTTAATGAAGTGATAAGGAGCAAGAAACTGATACATAGAGGCCGAGTCTAGAAGTAGGGGATGTCAGAGGTCATTCTCATTTTAATCTTTCTTTGCTTTTAACGTCAAAGACCTTGCTCAAAGGTGAGAACCCCAGAGTTAGGATTAATACCAAGTTATCTCCACTCTCCTTTTGGCATGTCTGAGAAAAGGAAGACTTCTTGATGACTGTCATATAAAATAGAAGACTGCAGAAGACACACACACACACACACACACACACACACACACACACACACACACACACACACGTAATGAAACCCCCAGGGATGGCCACCCTTAATAAAATAGCAGGAGCTCATACCTGCTCACATTACACAAGGTTCCCTTCTCGGCCCTGCAGTGTGGTGCTGAAATGTTGTTTAAAAATTTTTGCTGCTGCCTTCATACCATGGCCATATTTTGGAGCCTATGACCTCATCTAGCCAGGGCTAGATGCCAGGAGAAAGGGGAAGGGAGGAGGAAAGGAGGGAGAGGAAGCAAAAGTTCAGCAAGTTGAACTTATTAAAATATTTAATTCCGCCTTTAGAATTCAATTATATCATTTGCACAGAGGGTCTGTGTCTTCTTGTTCTTTTTCCCTTCTCCCCTCCCTCCCTCCCTTCCTTCTCTCTCAGTGCTGCTGAGACATAAATCTAGAAAATCTCTAGATTTTCACCAAAACTCTGAAGTCATTCACTGGGGCACAAGTCTGTTAGGTCTAAGGTTTGAAATGAGTGGAATGAAGTGGAATTTTCTTGAGCTCTCCATTGTAGAATATTTTTCCACACTGGTTTTCTTTCTACCCTCACACTTTCCTCTCAAGAGGTCAAAGGTCACTCCCATTTCATAACCACCATTTTTTCTCCTTGACTTTGTGCCCTATAGGGGGTGTCATTAACGTGTATCTAATGTGATGCATGCCCCTTGAAATTGTGCACCATCCTGCCCCTTCCATGTACAGCTAAAGGAAGAATGGATCAATTGACAGGAAGAAAATAAAGGAAAAGAAAAAGAAAAACCACTTCACCTCAAAATCTTAGAACACAGTCTTTTACAGGTAAAACACATGCACATTTATATATACTCATGTTTTGATACTGGTTGGTAGATTAAGGACAGATACCGAAATAAAAACAGCTCTGTAGTATTTTCCTTAGCTAGATACTCATTTTTCACTGAAGAATTAGGCAAGTGGCTAATCTTTCACGTCCATAAATCCCATGGATTATTTAATATTCTACAGTGGAATTTTGAGTAAATCAAGACAAGTTTTATTTACACAAAGTTTAGATTCACAGGTTACTTGAATCCAGTATACCTTAGAACCAGAATATTAAAAATACAAAAATTTGGGAAAAAGCCATGATGCCTTTTTAAATTTAGTTTTTAATCTTTATCAAAGTTACATGCACCTAGTTTAAAGAGTCAAATATCTCTAAAGGATGTGATGAAAAACCATCAAGTCTAGATTTCCCAAAGGCAACATTTTTACCTTTGGTTATTTTCCTTCTTATTTATAAAATACACACTTATTGTGCCATTTCTTTATTTTTTAGTTGTAAACATTATCCTTTTGCTCACCACTATGGAAAATGAAGATCATAGCTCTGTTATCCCTACCTACTCCCTGCCTCAAGCTCACATAATTCCCTTTGCCCCTACTCCATCCTCCTGATATAACTGTATCATATTTTGATTGAGTCAATATCCAGTGCTTATATTATGAAGTTAAGCCATATAGTATGCTATGAGTACTTTTTCCTTTCTTTCACAAACTTTTTCTCCTTAGAATTAACAGCCGTCATTTCTTTTCAGTTTTCTAAGTATTTATCATTAATTCACCCCCAAACTCTCTGCATCTAAGTAATCCTCCTGATAGTTTAAAACGTATTAGGAACTCTATTAATATTGTCTGTTTTGGAGACATCCTTCCTACAGTCTTCTGACCTGTTCTAATTTGGAATGGTAGCTCTCTTTGCCAGGTATACACCTAATTCCTGGAATCTCCCTTCATCATACTGGAGATTCCCTTTCCTTTCTCTTGAGTCAGTTCCCTATTTCCTAGACCCCATGTCTCCCTTTTTCTTCTTTTTCTTCTTCATTTTCATGGCACTTTTCTTCCAATTGCTTCCTAAGAAAGGGTGGTGAAAGCTAAGTTTTTTGAGATCTAGTATATTTGGTATTATCTTTATTCTATCCTCAAACTTGATTGGTAATTTATCTAGGTAAAACATCTAGGCTGGAAATATTTTTCTCAGAATTGTGAAGGTATTAGTCTGTATTTTAGTTTCCAGTGTTGTTGTGAAGTCCAAAGCAATTCTGATTTTTTTGATCCCTTGTATGTAACTTTTTCTCTTGGAAACAAGATTTTCTTGTGAAATTTCAAATGCCTTGGTTTGGGCGTATTTTCATCTGTTGCGTGGGTCCTTTTAATATAGAGAACTTGTACTTCAATAATGGGAAATTTTCTTGAATTATCTGATGATTTCTTTCATTCTTGTTTTCTCATTCTGAAATTTCTATTCTTTATACATTGGACTATTAGTATCCATTGTGTAACTTAGCTTTTTTCTTCTATTTTCATCTCTTTGTCTTGCTATTTAAACCTGCTAGGTTCTAGGACACTCTAGAAAATTTCTTCAACATTCCCTTACAAATTCTCTACTAAGCTATTCATTTCTGCTGAGACATTTTTAATTGCCAGGAGCCTTTCTCATTCTTTTCTGTACCATCCTGTTTCTGTTTCACGAATTTCATATCACTCTGGAGATATTAGTGATAAGTTTTTTGATGTTTTCCTCTCCCAGCATAATTTCCATGTTTGCTTTTTGCTTGTTTTGGTCTCTTTTATAATAGAGGCTTTCCCTTAGATTAGAAGACCAATTTCTTGCTACCTGCTTACTGTAGGTGAGCAGGTGGGGCCGTTTCTTGGTGAAGCTCTAATATCTAATTAACTGGCTAATCAGAATCTCCTAATCTCCTGCTAGAAGGGTATAAAGTCCAGCTGCCAGAGTTCTGGGAGCCTGGACAGGAGCGTGGCTGGGGGCGGGGTGTGTCTTAAGATCTAGAAGTTAGGGACTTCCCTGGTGGCGCAGTGGTAAACAATCTGTGCGCCAATGCAGGGAACACGGGTCGAGCCCTGGTCCAGGAAGAGCCCACATGCCGTGGAGCAACTAAGCCCGTGCACCACAACTACTAAGCCTGTGTTCTAGAGCCTGCGAGGCACAACTACTGAGCCCGTGTGCCGCAACTACTGAAGCCTGCACGCCTAGAGCCCGTGTTCCACAGTAAGAGAAGCCACCGCGATGAGAAGCCTGCGCACCGCAATGAAGAGTAGCCCCCGCTTGCCGCAACTAGAGAAAGCCTGCGCACAGCAATGAAGACCCAGCGCAGCCAAAAAAAAAAAAAAAAAAAAAAAAAAGATCTAGAAGTTAATCTTTCGCGTAAGCCTCTATTTTCCCTATGGTACACCCACCCTCAGCTGTGCCTGCTGTCCTGCAGGGTGAATAAAGGACATTGGCTTGGCTTGGGGAATAGGAAAATGGTATTGGGAGGTTCTCATGTCTTTTTTTTTTAAACTAGCCTTGCTGTTTTCATCCCTACCCTCATCCTTACTTCAAGAGGGAACTGTTTCCACAAATTCCTGAGTCTTTAGGGAATTCTACAGAGCAAATTATGTTGCTTCTTGGCTTTCTCCATTTCTGACTTAGGAGACAGTGTTCCCAGGTCTGCCAGTTTGTAGATCTATTAAAAATTACTTTTCTTTATAACCAAGGCAAGTTTTAAAATGGAAAATAAATATCTACCTTTGGAAAACAATATGTGCAGATAACATTGCTGAGAATAACCAAATAATTGTTTTGAAATAACATTAACACCAAGCTAGTCTAGGAACACATACCCAGTTGGAGCATTCAGCAACTATAACTATTATGTTCTACAAAGAGAATAAACTGTTTGTTGGAAAAAAAAAAAAAAATGCATTGGCCCACTCTGTATCTATGGAGGGAAGCTGGGTTGACTGAGCTTTTAGCCAGAGGCTCTGGGGCGCCAGAAAGGCAAAGATGTCGTCTTCCTTAGCAAGAAGATCTGAGCTGAGGGGAAGGGGGAGCAGCAACCCACTCATGCCTCACTCACCCTGACTCTATCAGCGGTAAGCAATACAAAACTTAAAGTTAAGGGCTTCCCTCGTGGCGCAGTGTTTGGGGGTCCGCCTGTCAATGCAGGGGACACAGGTTCGAGCCCTGGTCTGGGAAGATCCCACATGCCGTGGAGCAACTAAGCCTGAGCGCCACAACTACTGAGTCTGTGCTCTTGAGCCCGCGAGCCACGACTACTGAGTCCGCGAGCCACAACTACTGAAGCCCGAGCGCCTAGAGCCCATGCTCCGCAACAAGAGAAGCCCCCGCTCTCTGCAACTAGAGAAAGCCCGTGCGCAGCAACAAAGACCCAACTTAGCCATAAATTAAAAAACAAAAACAAAATCAAAAACTTCTTAATGTTAAGAATGAACATGAAGGTGCGAAAGTTGATGTCCTAACCATTGCCTTTTTTTATACTTTACAATATATGAAGACAAAAGATTCTGATGAAGAAGTTGTTCAAGATGGAATCAGAGTGTTCATCGAAAAGGTAGCACAATGAATACTCTCAGGAGCAGAAGTGGACCACATAGGTCTTTTACTAGAATACAAATTATCCAGTAAATTTGTGTGCAATGACCCAAATATCACAGAAATTTCTGGCTGTGAAGAAAGTTTTAATATCTGAAATTCCAGGACTACTTCTTTGGCTGTAAGCTCTAGGAATGCTCATGGAAGCCTTAGGATATACTAAGAGGAAATCATATGACTGCCCAGTTCTTAGGCAGTCTTACAAGGAAAATAAAGGAATGTGTTTTGGGAAAAAAACATGACCCCCTCACAATCTGAAATACTTATTCTATCAAAAAATGTCAATATCAAAGGAGAAACTAATAAATTAAAGACCTACTGAGCATCACTAATATCTGTATATAAAGCAATAAATTGAATTTTAGGTAATCCCCCCAAAACAAGATTGTTGTTTATTTTTAAATTTTCTTTATAATACTTGTAATATTTTATTTTGTAACAGATACATCTGCTCCATTATGTTAATAGCTTTTCCATTTAGCTATGAGAGCTAGGGTAATCTGCTGTAGCCCGCGTATTACAACACACAGACACTGTTTCCCTAATTACCATTTGTCTTTCAATCTACATTTATTATCTACCAAGCTTTCCTTTACTGTATGCTTATAACAATTTTTGTGGCCACCTACATTAGTTCATATTTCTTCTGGTCCCCTTAATATCTTGCCTTGTTGCTTCACTATTTTAATGTTTTTTAATTGCATTTGTGGGCTTCTAAGGCTAATAGACATCACATTAGGAAGTGCATTTGGCTTTCTGTACCAGGTAGAAAGATGTCGTGTCTACTGTCAAGTGGCTCATAGACACTTCTCTTCACACACACACACGCACACACACACACACACACACGAAAAAAGAGATAAGGAGGACCCAGAAAATTCCTAAAACAAACCAAAACCCAAAGGTATATGAAAAGGCACACGCCTATTTTATTGGGTTGGCCAAAAGGTTCATTCAGTTCTTTCCATAAGATGGCTCTACTAGTGCTTAGTTGTCTTAACTTATTCGAAACAATTTTGTTACACTGTATTGTGACAGCTGTCGTATCAGTGTGCATTAAAAAAAAAACACATCAAAATTGGCGAATTTTTGTGTAGCCATTTTAATATTGAAGATGGAAGAAAAAAAGCAACATTTTTGGCATATTATGCTTTATTATTTCAAGAAAGGTAAAAACGCAACTGAAACGCAAAAAAAGATTTGTGCAGTGTATGGAGAAGGTGCTGTGACTGATAGAACGTGTCAAAAGTAGTTTGCGAAGTTTCATACTGGAGATTTCTTGCTGGACGATGCTCCACGGTCAGGTAGACCAGTTGAAGTTGACGGCAATCAAATCGAGATATTAATTGACAACAGTCAATGTTATACCACGCGAGAGATAGCCAACATACTCAAAATATCCACATCAAGCACTGAAAATCATTTGCACCAGCTTGGTTATGTTCATCGCTTTGATGTTTGGGTTCCACATAAGTTAAGCGAAAAAAACCTTCTTGACCATATTTCCGCATGTGATCCTCTACTTAAACGTAACAAAAACGTTCCCTTTTAAAAACAAATTGTGATGGGTGATGAAAAGTGGGTGCTGTACAATAATGTGGAAGGGAAGAGATTGTGGGGCAAGTGAAATGAACCTCCACCAACCACACCAAATGCCGGTCTTCATCCAAAGAAGGTGATGTTGTGTATATTGTGGGATTGGAAGGGAGTCCTCCATTATGAGCTCCTTCCGGAAAACCAAATGATTAATTCCAACAAGTACTGCTCCCAGTTAGACCAACTGAAAGCAGCACTCGACGAAAAGCATCTGGAATTAGTCAACAGAAAACGCATACTCTTCCATCAGGATACCGCAAGACTGCATGTTTCTTTGATGACCAGGCAAGAACTGTTACAGCTTGGCTGCGATGTTCTGATTCATCCGCCGTATTAAACAGACACTGCACCTTCGGATTTCCGTTTATTTCAGTCTTTACAAAATTCTCTTAATGGAAGAAATTTCAATTCTCTGGAAGACTGTAAAAGGCACCTGGAACAGTTCTTTGTTCAAAAAGATAAATTTTGGGAAGATGGAATTATGAAGTTGCCTGAAAAATGGCAGAAGGCAGTGGAACAAAACAGTGAATATATTGTTCAATAAAGTTCTGCGAAAATGAAAAATGTGTCTTTTATTTTTATTTAAAAACAGAAGGAACTTTTTGGCCAATCCAATACTAGTAACTTTTTTTTTTTCCACACACACACACAGTATTTTATTTTTACAAGAGATAAATAAACTGACACCAAGCATTGTAAATGGATGACCACAACCAAAGCAACAGTGATTGCATTTACCAAACACGAAACACACTCATACTATGTCATAATATTGACATTCAGTCCAGTAATCCTCCACTGTAACAGATCCTTTACTTTGCAGTGAAAACTGATTTGTATATTTTTTGCCTCTGAGTCCTTGTGGGATTTTTTT
>NC_041220.1:123015450-123016077 GCF_002837175.3 Physeter macrocephalus
CATCAGAGTACACCCAGAACTGTCTGTAAATGACAAAAGACTTAAAAATGACCACGGTTAAAGATTTGATGAAAGTTCATAATAATGCAATTGACAAGGAAATTTAGTTATTTCTGAGATATACATTTTAAAGTAATAACTAGAATTATGACTTATAACATTATACCAGAACATATAAGAATTTTAGAAATTTCATGTAATGTCTGAAACATTTATATTAACATATTTCCATACAAATAACCCAAAGAAAGTTTAGTAATAGTTGTTTTTTTGTTTGTTTGTTTGATACTGCAGGTTCTTATTAGTTATCCATTTTATACACATCAGTGTATATATGTCAATCCCAATTGCCCAATTCATCCCACCACCACCCCCCAACCGCCGCTTTCCCCCCTTGGTGTCCATATGTTTGTTCTCTACATCTGTGTGTCTCAACTTCTGCCCTGCAAACCGGCTCATCTGTACCATTTTTCTAGGTTCCACATATATGCATTAATATACGATATTTGTTTTACTCTTTCTGACTTACTTCACTCTGTATGACAGTCTCTAGATTCATCCACGTCTCTACAAATGACCCAATTTCGTTCCTTTTTATGGCTGAGTAATATTCCATTGTATATATGT
>NC_041220.1:123016859-123017650 GCF_002837175.3 Physeter macrocephalus
TTCTATTTTTAGTTTTTTGAGGAACCTCCATACTGTTCTCCATAGTGGCTGTATCAATTTACATTCCCACCAACAGTGTAAGAGGGTTCCCTTTTCTCCAGACCTTCTCCAGCATTTGTTGTTTGTACATTTTCTGATGATGCCCATTCTAACTGGTGTGAGGTGGTACCTCATTGTAGTTTTGATTTACATTTCTCTGATAATTAGTGATGTTGAGCAGCTTTTCATGTGCTTCTTGGCCATCTGTGTGTCTTTGGACAAATGTCTATTAAGGTCTTCTGCCCATTTTTGTATTGGGTTGTTTGTTTTTTTGCTATTGAGCTACATGAGCTGTTTATATATTTTGGAGATTAATCCTTTGCCCTTTGATTCATTTGCAAATATTTTCTCCCATTCTGAGGGTTGTCCTTTCATCTTGTTTGTAGTTTCCTTTGCTTTGCAAAAGCTTTTGTTTCATTAGGTCCCATTTGCTTATTTTTGTCTTTATTTCCATTACTCTAGGAGGTGGATCAGAAAAGATCTTGCTGTGATTTATGTCAAAGAGTGTTCTTCCTATGTTTTCCTCTAAGAGTTTTATAGTGTCCGGTCTTACATTTAGGCTGTAGATTGCTTTGGGTAGTATAGTCATTTTCACAATATTGATTCTTCCAATCCAAAAACATTGTATATATCTCCATCTGTTGGTATCACCTTTAATTTCTTTCATTAGTGTCTTATAGTTTTCTGCATACAGGTCTTTTGTCTCCCTAGGTAGGTTTATTCCTAGGTATTTTATTCTTTTTGTTGCAATG
>NC_041220.1:123017676-123018766 GCF_002837175.3 Physeter macrocephalus
AGTTTTACTTCTTCTTTTCCAATTTGTATTCCTTTTACTTCTTTTTCTTCTCTGATTGACATGGCTAGGGCTTCCAAAACTATGTTGAATAATAGTGGCGAGAGTGGACATTCTCCTCTTGTTCCTGATCTTAGAGGAAATGCTTTCAGTTTTTCACCATTGAGAATGATGTTTGCTGTGGGTTTGTCATAATATATTGCCAACATACTATGGCCTTTATTGAGTTGACGTAGGTTCCCTCTATGCCCACTTTCTGGAGAGTTTTTATCATAAATGGGTGTTGAATTTTGTCAAAAGCTTTTTCTGCATCTATTGAGATGATCATATGGTTTTTATTATTCAATTTGTTAATATGGTGTATCACATTGATTGATTTGCATATATTGAAGAATCTTTGCATCCCTGGGATAAATCCCACTTGATCATGGTGTATGATCCTTTTAATGTGTTGTTGGATTCTGTTTGCTAGTATTTTGTTGAGGATTTTTGCATCTATATTCATCAGTGATATTGGTCTGTAATTTTCTTTTTTTGTAGTATCTTTGTCTGGTTTTGGTATCAGGGTGATGGTGGCCTCATAGAATGAGTTTGGGAGTGTTCCTTCCTCTGCAATTTTTTGGAAGAGTTTGAGAAGGATGGGTGTTAGCTCTTCTCTAAATATTTGATTAAAATTCACCTGTGAAGCCATCTGGTCCTGGACTTTTGTTCGTTGGAAGAATTTAATCACAGTTTCAATTTCATTACTTGTGATTGGTCTCTTCATATTTTCTATTTCCTCCTGGTTCAGTCTTGGAAGGTTATACCTTTCTAAGAATTTGTCCATTTCTTCCAGGTTGTCCATTTTATTGGCATAGAGTTGCCTGTAGTAGTCTCTCAGGATGCTTTGTCTTTCTGTGGTGTCTGTTGTAACTTCTCCTTTTTCATTTCTAATTTTATTGATTTGAGTCCTCTCCCTCTGTTGCTTGGTGAGTCTGGCTAATGGTTTATCAATTTTGTTTATCTTCTCAAAGAACCAGCTTTTAGTTTTATTGATCTTTGCTATTGTTTTCTTTGTTTCTATTTCATTTATTTCTGCTCTGATCTTTATGTT
>NC_041220.1:123018853-123019430 GCF_002837175.3 Physeter macrocephalus
ATTGTTTGAGATTTTTCTTGTTTCTTGAGGTAGGTTTGTATTGCTATAAACTTCCCTCCTAGAATTGCTTTTGCTGCATTCCATAGATTTTGGATCATCGTGTTTCCATTGTCATTTGTCTCTAGGTAGTTTTTGATTTCCTCTTTGATTTCTTCAGCGATCTCTTGGTTATTTAGTAATGTATTGTTTAGCCTCCATGTGTTTGTGTTTTTTACAGCGTATGTATGGGTCTTGTTTTTGTATCCATTCAGCAAGCCTGTGTCTTTTGGCTGGAGCATTTAACCCATTCATGTTCAAGGTAATTATCAATATGTATGTTCCTATTACCATTTTCTTAATAGTTTGGGGTTTGTTTTTGTAAGTCCTTTTCTTCTCTTGTGTTTCCCACTTAGAGAAGTTCCTTTAGCATTTGTTGTAGAGCTGGTTTGGTGGTGCTGAATTCTCTTAGCTTTTGCTTGTCTGTAAAGCTTTTGATTTCTCCATCGAATCTGAATGAGATCCTTGCCGGGTAGAGTAATCTTGGTTGTATGTTCTTCCCTTTCATCACTTTATCATGCCACTCCCTTCTGGCTTGTAG
>NC_041220.1:123019658-123024674 GCF_002837175.3 Physeter macrocephalus
TTTTTGCCAATTTGATTACTATGTGTCTCGGTGTGTTTCTCCTTGGGTTTATCCTGTATGGGACTCTCTGCGCTTCCTGGACTTGGGTGGCTATTTCCTTTCCCATGTTAGGGAAGTTTTCGACTATAATCCCGTCAAATATTTTCTCGGGTCCTTTCTGTCTCTCTTCTCCTCCTGGGACCCATATAATGCGAATGTTGTCACATTTAATGTTGTCCCAGAGGTCTCTTAGGCTGTCTTCATCTCTTTTCATTCTTTTTTCTTTATTCTGTTCCGCAGCAGTGAATTCCACCATTCTGTCTTCCAGGTCACTTATCCGTTCTTCTGCCTCTGTTATTCTACTATTGATTCCTTCTAGTGTATTTTTCATTTCAGTTATTGTATTGTTCATCTCTGTTTGTTTGTTCTTTAATTCTTCTAGGTCCTTGTCAAACATTTCTTGCATCTTCTTGATCTTTGCCTCCATTCTTTTTCTGAGGTCCTGGATCATCTTCACTATCATTATTCTGAATTCTTTTTCTGGAAGTTTGCCTGTCTCCACTTCATTTAGTTGTTTTTCCGGGGTTTTACCTTGTTCCTTCATCTAGTACATAGCCCTCTGTCTTTTCATCTTGTCTATCTTTCTGTGAACGTGGTTTTTGTTCCACAGGCTACAGGAATGTAGTTCTTCTTGCTCCTGCTGTCTGCCCTCTGGTGGATCTAGTAACATTTTTTAAAATGGAGGGCATGGGGCGAAAAGGGTCATGGTAAAATGTTAAAAAACTGAAAGTAATACCGTTTTATCTGAGAGGTTGGTTTTTAAATTATTGAACAACAGAGACTGAATAAAGAACTTAGATTTATATATAAGCCCTATATGACATAAGCCAGAATCTAGATTTCATAATATGTTCATCATTTTCTTAGCAAATAATTACACTCTTCGGAATCAAATCCACAATTCAGTTTGGACTCTATAAAGCACAGCACAGTATTGTACTCATCACCAGTGTCAGGCTCCCTGTGGCCTGGGTCTTCTTCACGCTTCTATCTTAGCTCTTAATGCAGGAGTGTCAATTAATATTTCCTCCAATCATATTTTCCTATTTTAATATGGATTTCAATATTTAAACACTGATTTTGGGGAACAGACAGAACATCTGGCTTATATACTTATATGCTAATAACATCATCTTATACTTTTGCTGTGTATATTTTGTTTCAAGGACTATAGACATGTCAGATATAAGTGTGTTAATAAAGGAATCTGTGAGAATGGATCTTAAATGTAGGCTCAAGCATAAGAAACCTCTTTTCACACCATTGTAAATGACAAGTAGATTGAGTCCATCAACTATAATTGTAGTCCATGGAGAATTTGTAAGAGACATCATTATGAGAGAGAGAGAAAGAGGTGGGGGGGTAGAGACTGAAAGGGAGAAGGATGAGGGGGAGGGGAGGAGAAGATAGAGGAAAGGGCAGAGGGGAGAGGAAGGATGGACAAATAAATGAAAGAAATGGGTGACTAAATTTTGCAGCAGATAATGCAACAGCTTTCCACTTCTGAGAGCTTTGCTCAGGAACTCTGCCATAAACATCTTCATATGTTTCATAGTACAGTACCTTGCATATACTACATGCTTAATACATAATTTGTTGTTGGATTTAATCAATCCTTGTGGGTTTAGTGCCCCTCTCACTCTGGATCCTGATGATTCTCTGTGGTTGTCAAGGCATGTCATATAACCAGCCCTTTAAGATTTGGGTTCAATTGCCAAGTTCTTCCTGGTCTCCGGAGCTAGCCTGGGGAAGGCAAGCCCAGAGCAGAACCCGCTCCTGGAGACAGTACTTGGTGAATGGTTGAATGCCTTCAAAACTAAGGCTTTTTATTTCTCTCTAAAGCAAACTCTGAATGAAAGCAAGTCTTAACAAATACAAATGTGATCAAACAGTAACAGAGATGTTGTGTTACTATGAAAGATGGTGCCAAACCATTTCATTTGAAAAAAGTAGTGATTTGATATTTTCATTCAAATCCAAATTGTTTCATGGGAAGAGGGGGAGACAGTATTGCTTAAATTTCCTTTTACAAACAATTTGTAAAAGTAGTAAAGTCCTTGTCTGAAGAAATTAATATGGTTTATTTTTTCCTTTAAAAGTATAATTTATAGAGGATGTTGTGTAGTGTGCTTGAGTTATACCAAGTGACTTATACTGAACTTTAACTCATTAAAATACTTAAATATATTTATCTGCCATTTGCCTATTCCATTCCCTTCAAATATTAGAAGATGCCATATTATGCTCAACTAATTTAATTAACGTGGAGATAATTTTTCCTATAAAACAAGGTTTGATAATTCCATTTCTTTGCTTCAGGTTTATGTAATAATAGAGAGGAAATGGAAATTTCATCATATTTAGTTTCAAATGAAAATCAAGAACAAATGGGAATTCCTTGTCTTCAGCATGTTAAATTTTATGACCAGCTAGAGAACAAAAGTTATATTGATAGTTGAAGTAAATCAAAATTTGAATGTGTTGTTATATTTGCATTATACATTTAGCACAAGTACTGTCACATGGTACTGGGAGTTTTTATATGGCTGCAGGCTACATAGACTAGTTCTGAAGAGCTAGTTAGTTGCCTGCATGATCTGCTTAGGGATAAAATCTGGATTATAATTTTCCCCATAAGTGGCCTTTAGCAGCATTCTAGCTTATATTATGTTCATCACCTCTAATCCAGAAAGTCTTGACTTTGGATCATTTTTGTTTTCAGAACCACAAAAATTATATAGTTAAAATAAAAGGATGTGCAAAAAAAAACCAATTTAAATAATGATCATAAACTCATCTTCTAGTCTCCTTGAAAAGTATGGTTATTTGAAGCTCAAAAGAGTTAATAACATAATCACTTGGAAGAAAGTCATTCAGTGAAGATCTGCCTTTTCGTCTCTCTCTCACACACACACACACACACACACACACACACACACACACACACACAGACAGAAAAATGGTTGGCCCCTAACGTATTTCCCTAAAGTATTCTATAGAAAATAATACCAGGCTGTGTCAAAGAACAGGCCTCAGTGTTCCCTGGGAAGTTTGTTAAAAATGCAGATACATAGGTCCCAGCCCCCAAGATTTGGTTTTTGTGGAAGATAAGGGAATAAAAACTGGATTTCTGCATTTTGAAAGTCCTCTCCATAGAGTCTGATGTTCCCAAAGGTTAT
This sequence comes from Physeter macrocephalus, assembly GCF_002837175.3. Classification (NCBI taxonomy): domain Eukaryota; kingdom Metazoa; phylum Chordata; class Mammalia; order Artiodactyla; family Physeteridae; genus Physeter; species Physeter macrocephalus. The sequence continues at coordinate 123,022,877 of NC_041220.1, forward strand.
AAACCACCGTCCTAGAAGGCCATCACTGGTTGACAAGCCTTTAGAACAGCACAGTCTTGAACCCTAATGTTATATGAATCACCAGGGTATCTTGAAATGCAGACTGTGGTTCATCTGGGTTGGGGGCTGGGATTCTGTGGTTCTAACACATCCCCAGGTGGTTCCAATGCTGCTTGTCTGTAAACCTCACTTTGAATAGCAAAGATGGGATTTTTCTAGCCATTTTGTAGGTGAGCTAACAGGCATTTGTTCTGAAGTGCTCTACAAGAAACTGTAGTATTAATAGGAGGCAGCATTGCATTGTGAAAAGATAGTTCATCCAACAAGCATTGACTGAGAATTTGCCGCATGCTAGGTTCTTAGGCCTTTGTGTTTCTGACTCCCCTTGACCTTTCCTCGTGAGGCTAACATTTATGTGTCCTTTAGAAAATCTTCCCTCCTCCAGTAATCCTTGGCTGTGACGCTGCTGTGTGCTCCCCTTGCATATTGCGTTAACTTTAATCATAGCAGTTGTCATATTGGGTTACACTTATCTACTTTCTTATCTATCTTAGAATATAAAGCTCTTGAGGGCAATACTCATGACTGTACTTCAGACCTCAGAACTCTGTCCATGAAAGACTATCAGTGAATATGTAGGATTATTACTTAACTAATTAATTAAATAAGGTAACATAAGCAAAGCCTCAAGCTCCAACTCTATTTCCTTTGTAAATTCAACACTGACCTCCAGCTAGGTAAAAAGTGAGAGTAGCTGAGGGTTCTTGTCTGCCTCTGGAAGGCTCTCCTTGGCTGGCTCTGACCCAGAATTTTCTGGCAAGGTGATGACATTCATGTAGGCTCTCCTTAATCAGAAATAAATAGAAGAAGAATTGGTCAATCCCAGCAAGGAGCATGACTGGTTTTAAAAGGCATCAACAGAACACTTACATGGACACAGAGGGCACTTGGCATGACCCTGATTTCCCTTCCTGAAGTACGGGATTTGGCAATCCACTTCCATAGCCTACCCAGCTCACATGGAGCTTCCAAGGCAGACGGAGCACACAGGAACTGCAACAGCACCTGTGGTAGTGCCTCAGCTCCAGCGCCCCACACTGCTTCTGCTCATGTGCTTATCTCCATAAAGGGCAACCAAACCCACATAAAGTTTTATGTTTTACTGGTTGCCTGTGACCTTACCTCTCATGGGGCCAGGGGACTGATGGTGAAACGGAGTGATTCGCAGGAGCAGCTGCAGAGTTGCTTATTGAGTCATGGTGTGGCCATCCCCTTTGCTGGGGGAAACTCAGTTATCTCTGATGTCCAGTATTCAACAGGACCAATTCTCTTCCACAAATACACTGGGAATGTCCCATTAATCACATGATAATTTTGTAGTCATCTTAAACCTAAAAGAGACTACAAAGAAAGAATACATAGAAAATAGTAGGCTTGGGAGCAACTATTGGCCCATTGCTGAGGGAAGCTGAAACAGTCTTTACTCATATTGACATTTATTTAGCACATATTTATTGCACACCTATATATGCAATACATACATTGGGTTATAAAAGATACAAAGATCTTTGTATTGCAGTCACAGCTCTCAATGAATTTCAACTAGCCAGTAGTTTGGAAACTGAATGGAAGTTTTTTTTTTTTTTTTTTTTTTTTTTTTGCGGTACGCGGGCCTCTCTCTGCTGTGGCCTCCCCCGCTGCGGAGCACAGGCTCCGGATGCGCAGGCCCAGCGGCCATGGCCCACGGGCCCAGCCACTCCGCGGCATATGGGATCCTCCCAGACCAGGGCACGAACCC
>NC_041220.1:123025634-123064864 GCF_002837175.3 Physeter macrocephalus
ATATGGGATCCTCCCAGACCAGGGCACGAACCCGTGTCCCCTGCATCGGCAGGCGGACTCCCAACCACTGCGCCACCAGGGAAGCCCTGGAAGTTATTTTTGACAGGAATAAAGACGCAGACTTAGAGAATGGACTTGAGGACACAGGGAGGGGGAAGGGGAAGCTGGGACGAAGTGAGAGAGTGGCATGGACATATACACACTACCAAATGTAAAATGGATAGCTAGTGGGAAGCAGCCACATAGCACAGGGAGATCAGCTCGGTGCTTTGAGACCACCTAGAGGGGTGGGATAGGGAGGGTGGGAGGGAGAAGCAAGAGGGAGGACATATGGGGACATATGTATATGTACAGCTGATTCACTTTGTTGTAAAGCGGAAACTAACACACCATTGTAAAGCAATTATACTCCAATAGAGATGTTAAAAAAAAAAAAAAAAAAAGCACCCTTGACACTCCAGCCCAGTTAAGATTTTATTCTCCCCTTTGTTCTCCACTCTTCTGAGAATGTACTTGGAATCTGGGCTGAAACTGCTTGCTTCTCCATTTCCTCAGATCACCAGAGTGATGTTTTATCTGAATTCATGGTTGTGGCATGCTCTCTTAGCATAAGCTTTTAAAAGGTATCACTTCCTGGCTTCTGTCAGCCTTTCTTCCCTAGGCTTTGTTGTAAAGCGGAAACTAACACACCATTGTAAAGCAATTATACTCCAATAGAGATGTTAAAAAAAAAAAAAAAAAAGCACCCTTGACACTCCAGCCCAGTTAAGATTTTATTCTCCCCTTTGTTCTCCACTCTTCTGAGAATGTACTTGGAATCTGGGCTGAAACTGCTTGCTTCTCCATTTCCTCAGATCACCAGAGTGATGTTTTATCTGAATTCATGGTTGTGGCATGCTCTCTTAGCATAAGCTTTTAAAAGGTATCACTTCCTGGCTTCTGTCAGCCTTTCTTCCCTAGGCTGGACCTTACTCTTGTTTGTCTCTGAATTGCCTTTGATGAAATTTCCTCTTCTCAGACTCAGATACCCAAGAGGGCAAAGATGCGTATCACGCATCCCTGTCCCTTTAGACGAGTAGTTCTCAAAGTGTAGCCTGCAGACCTCTAGGGGTCTCTTAGATGCTTTCAGGGCATCTGTGAGATCTAAATGATTTTCATAATGGTACTAAGACATTGTTTGTCTTTTTCACTCTGTTGACATTTGCACTGATGGTGTAAAAACAAAGGTGGATGACACCTTAGCATTTGAGGCAGTGACACCTACCTGGACTAGAAGTCATTGTATTCATCACTGTCACCATTTGACTTAAGAAACAAGATGCTGGTTTCACGTAAGAATGTCCTTGGTAAAGCAGTAAAAGTTTGCATTTTATTAAATCTTGAGCACACATCTTCTTAATATTCTGCGTGACAAAAGGAGGATACATGTAAAGCACTTTGAATGTTTGTCTTGAGGAAGCACTTGCATAATTTTTTGAATTGCAAGCTCAACTAATCATTTTTTTCATGGAACATCATTTTTACCTAAAGGATGACTGACAGACAAACTATGGTTATTTAGACTTGGGTATTCAGCAGACACCTTCTGGAAAATGAGCAAAGTGAGCCTGTCAGTTCAAGGAAAACAACTGACAGTATTTGAGCTTTCAAGGGAAAATTAGAAAGTTGCACCTGCCACCGTGAATTTGACAGCTTCCCAATGCTTAAAGACTTCTCTGTTGAGATCACTGATGATATTAAGGGGTGTGATTTTGTATACTGTATGATTAAATGTGTCAACGTTTGGAAGATCTGCATAACTCAGTGAACCAATATTTTCTAAATGACTAGTGCGTGATGTAACAGAATCATGATGGGCTAAAGATCTATCTATCCAGAGTGCAAAACAGACTAGAGAATTTTAACATAATGAAGTATGAAAAGTTCATTGCCATGGCTTCAGATTCCACATTGCAGTTTGAGAAATTGCCACTTATTGAGTTTGATGTAGTATCAAGGAATATCCAAAATTATCTGAAAAGGCTATTAAAATACTCTTCCCTTTTCCAACTGTTTATCTGTGTGAAGCTAGATCTTCTTCATACACTTCAATCAACACAATGTAACACAACAGAATGAAAGCAGAAGCACGTATGAGAATTCAGCTGTCTTCTGTTAAGCTCAGACATTAAAGTGATTTACAGAAATGGAAAAACATGTCGCTATTCTCATCAAATTATCTTAGTGTTAGAAAACATGATTATTTTTCATAAAACATTTGTGTTAACATACTGTTATTTTATTTTTTAATTAATTAATAAACAAAAGATTTAAATATCTTTTTATTTCTAACATGGTGAATACCAACAGATAGAACCCACGAGAACAAAATATTTTTTAAGTACTCAGTTATTTTTGAGAGTGTAAATGGGTCCTAAGACCAAAACGTTTGAGAATTGCTGCTTTAGGTCACACACTTTTATATACTAATGATTGACTAAGTGAAGTTCCAGTTAACTAAAACTTTGCAGGAGGTTATTTAAATTGGCCCTTCCCTGAAAGGGCATAGTCCTTGATTAACATTCCCGGCCCCTGCACGAGCATATCTAGAGCTAGGGAAAAACAGATACATTTTTCTGGGTACATGAGACATATTCAGTGTCTGAAATGAAACAATTTCAGTAAAAACACCAACACAAGCAAAGTATTAAGGACCTCAGATTATGAATTCTAATCCAGTTCCTTCACATTAGTAATATGGCAATGCCTCAGGCCTAGTTCTACCTTTAAATAAAAAAACTTCTATTTTAGCTGTTTGGAATGGTACTCTTTCTAAAAGATGTCACATGTGTTTTTGCATCTAATTAGTCTACTGAAGTGATTTAAATATTTTAAATGACTTGTGATCATTATTATTAATGTCCACTATTTTACTCAAATACAGTAGAGGCACTAAGTCCCATTGAGCACGTGAAAGTTTTTTACACTTTCATTAAATGTACTCTGAGTTTTTTTTTTTTTAAGATTTTCATGTGTTTTTAAATGTTGCCTTTCGCTTCCTTGCTTTGGTGTTGTGTTAACTGTAACATCTTTATACAGTGTGCATGTTTGTCTCCCCATTTCTAATTTTCTGTAAACTAAACAAAAAAGCTTATCAGAATTGTTTAAAATTGAGCAAATAGACTGAAAAATGATCCCAGACACTTACAGTGATGTATAGAAGTTAGTGAACTTTATTTTTTATTGTATTTTGACCACTCAAAAGACTGTTGAGCTTACTTAGTTTTTTAGATAACTAAATTCCTAATAGATGAGGTACTGCAGCATAATAATCATTTAGTTAATTGTTGGGCGTGCAGTTAATAAATATAAACAGAGACTTGAGAAACCCAAATCTAGTTCTGCTCTCTTTTCTGAGTCATCCTGATAATACTGACTACTTATTTATCTAATCTTTTAGGTTTTACATGTGCTTTTTCAATGAGGTCTTTAGAAGTTTTTAAAAAATACTCTGTTTAAATATTTATAAAAAGAATCTGCCTATAGTTCAAAGCCTCTGTGCAATCTTTCACAATTTAATCCAACAAAAGAGCAGACAGGGACATGTCCTACCTAAGGCTCTGGTCCATCAGTGTTTTTCTGAAAGAGCTGGGATGTTTACATTCTTAGGGAGAAAAGAAGAGCAGAGAATACCATTCCATATTTGTACTTGTTGGTTTTCTAGCATCATGGTGGCTGCTTTATAACAGCTCATAGCAGTTATATTGCGGCATCGTTTCTGCCTGTGGAATCACATTGGTATGCAGATTCTTAAGTATGCAGCCCCATGGATTAGGGCCCTCATTCCTGTTAAAGAAAGTTGTTTACTTTGGGAATCTTTCCAAAGTTGCTACCAGGAATGCTTTTTACTTTTATGGTGACTTGGTCCCTAAGGATAAAGACAATCATCCAAAAGGAAAACTTTTTGCCCAGTATCTGGACCTATATTACTGACCAGAGCAGAAAAGTTCATAATCTTCAAAACTCAATATGAGAAACAGGCTATTGAGTTTGAATTGAGGAACTGAGTATAGAATAACTGAGAAATCCTAGTGTCTACTTGTATTTGCATCCATGACCCAACCTGAATATACAGTTTAAGAATTATTTTCACTATTTTTAGACAATTTGTATAATTGAATTTCTTATTCAATTCTTCATATACTTATCAATGCTTTAATGGAGAAAAGCCTCGCTTCATTTTAGGAATTATCTAATCTCCTTTTAGAACATTGGTCTGGACAACAGTGCATATTAATAATCATTTTACTTTATTCCCTCTAAGTTCTTCACAAAGCTTTCATTTCTCTCATATTGAGTTCCTAGTACGTACTCTACAGTGGTTTTTCTGAACTTCATTGTCCTCAAGTTTTAATCCCCTTCTGCCTTTCCTCCTGTATTCTTAGCAGATGGTGACCTCGTACAATTTATCTGGTGTTAGTTCCTGCATTTTCCTGCATTGTCTCTCCTGTCTGTCTTGAAATATCAGCATCTGTGTCCATCTGTTTTTCTTTTCTGTATCTGAGAAATAGTTGCTGTTTTACTCTTGTCCTTTTTTACCTTCTATGTTTGCCCTTAATTCTATCTTTCTGTATCAGCTCAGGGTTCATTTGCAGGAAATAGAAAACTCTCTAGTTAATTTAGGGATAAAAGGAATGTAAGAAGTACTTACAGAATTGTTGAAAGATCTGGAAAAGCAGGCTTTAGGCAGGGCCCAGAAATGACTTCAAAACAACACTGTAGAACCAGCTACCCAAGGGATTGGAAACATTTGCCACAATCAGGAAGCTAAAGGAGTCAGGAAGCTATTGGGCCGACCCAGTGCTAGGTCTAGGACTACATACTTTAGATGTGATCTGGGATTAAGAAGCTGCCAGTTGGGCTTCCCTGGTGGCGCAGTGGTTGAGAATCCGCCTGCTGATGCAGGGGACACGGGTTCGTGCCCCGGTCCGGGAAGATCCCTCATGCCGCGCAGCAGCTGGGCCCGTGAGCCATGGCCGCTGAGCCTGCGCGTCCGGAGCCTGTGCTCCGCAACGGGAGAGGCCACAACAGTGAGAGGCCCGCGTACCGGAAAAAAAAGAAAAAAAAAAAAAAAAAAAAGGGAAAAAAAAAAGAAGCTGTCAGTAGAACTGCTGTAGCCAGAGGAAAATCATCTCCCAGATCTGCACCAGCAAGATGGATGCCTCACAGTCTAATGCCTCTCTCCATTTAATTCAATTCCAAGTGCAAGTTTCTTGCAGGTACACCTGCTTGTTGAAATTAAATCACACCCAGAACCCCAGCTGAAGGAGAGTCTTGGAAATGTTATTTTATCTTTTCAGACTCTGTTGCACACAAGGCACATTCAAGGGAGATTGGGACAAAAGTCGAGCAACCTATTCAACTCTTTGCCACAGTCTTCTCTGACTTTTTATTTACTCAGTTACTAGTTATATTTCTTGTTTATTTTTCCCATAGTCTAGATATGTCCTCAAGTCTTTTTTTTTCCATTTTACTGTTTGAATTTCTGCACTGAATTCCAAGATGCTTTTTGCTTCCTACTATTAAGATTTTTCTTGGGTTATTATTATTTTTATTCCATTGTGTTCTGGTCTTTGTTTTCTTTTGCCTTGTCATTCTGAAACTGTTATATTGCTATTTGCTATTGATTTCCAAAAATATTGTACCACTGTGAACGTGAATTCCCAACAACTTGTAAACTCAGTTTTGTTATTAGGAAACCCCCCTTCAAGCGCTGAGGTTGGAGTTCAGAATTTGGAAAGCAAGCCCATTAAAAGTAGGATTATTTACTTATTTCTAAAACTTTAGCCATCACCATTGCTCTTGCTGTACCATCCAGTGACCATTCTGACCATTTCACTGGACAGCTGATAAACACAGACTTATCTAAGTCTTTGGTTTAAGAGCCAGTTGGGGTGAGGGAATGCTTATTAAATTTTGTCTTAGAAGTATGAGGGAAGTTTTGCCAAAGGCCTGAAGTGGAAAACTGAGGAAGGGCTGGGGCTTCAGAAAGAGCTACTAGATCATAGACTATTTTCCAGCTTCCATCAGAATGTTTTTACTTGTCTGAAATCATGTCTTTCATCCTGTCTTAGTTATCTCCAGGTTCCAAGACTTTATTTTATGGATTAAGACTAGCCCTGCATAGGATAGGTTAATTTATGCTATCTTCTCTTTCTCTTTCATGTATTTTAATACATATAGTAGTGGAATTTAAAGAGGAGACTGTCTTGGTTCTACCACTTACTCTGACATCTTCCAAGAGGACTTGTCAGTGAATTGTATGTGAAAATGCAGCCCATGAGACAAGATTTAGTTTCGCTAACAGGAATCTGACACACTTGATATGTCATATACACAATACAAAGTAGTTTAAGTACAAGGTTCTGTGAGAACTCAAACCTGGTACTTGCTTTTAGTCAGTTCGGGAAGACGTGGACATGAAGCAATAATAAGTTAATAGAAATGGAGCTTTTTTCATTTTACCAGGGAATTATTTATCATAAAAGTAAATGAGCATAGCTGACATTCTTCTCAGATTTAGTTTATGAAATGAAATAATGTGGTTAAATTTCCTAAAGAAGCCTTAACTTTACATTTTCACTTGGTTGCAGTAAAATAAATCTTTCCTGACATGGATCAAGGGGCTGTAAACAATAAAACACAGTATTTGGTAAATATCTATGTTACCAATATCTCTCTTAGTTTTGTGCTCTGATTAAATTGAGAGACACTGAAAGGGAATACAGGATTTATGGATAGAAACTCACTCATCTGACTAGTGTATTAAGTGTGGAATGAGGTCTCTAAGGGAATGTTTTCAAAGAAAGGGAGTTATAGTACATGCTCACATAGGTACGTTGTTTCAAATCACAGTTTGCAAAACACAGTTTTATTCAATTTTGAATCTGTAACAATTGGGTCATAAAATTGACAATTAAAAATTAAAGATTGAAAAATCTTTAAAGAATATTACATATATATAACTCTTAAAATAATAAAAGAGGAAGAAGAAGAAGGAAAACAAAATAAACAAAACCTGTCCTTCCCAACATTGGTTTATGGATTGACCAGGCAAGTTTTTGCCACTTCTTCCTAGTCTCTCCCATTTCCTCCCTGACTTTACTCACTGTAGGTCAATGGTTATTGCACTCCGCTCTCTCTTCACTGTAGGGCTCATGGTAGAGAATTTAGACTATCGACTAGGTAGGCAGTATGTGTAATGGTTAAAAACATAAGCCCTGGAGTCAAAATCCCTGTGTTCAAGTTCTGATCCTAGCTGTGTGATTTTAGGCAAAGTACCTAACTTTCCTGAGTCTCTGTTTTCCGATCCATAAAAATGAGAGTAATGACAGCACATCTGAACACACACAAGTAGAAGTACATTTATACTTCTCATTAATGTTTTATAGAGATAAATGGTTTAAGGATGTAAAGGGCTTAGTATAGTAAGTGCTCAATAAAAACAAGCCACTAATATTTAAATATTTGTATTATTAATTCTGCTGGGAAACAATAAATAGGCTTGTCTTCTCTTCCATATTTCAGTTATGAAATGTGTACTTACTGAGGAAAAGACAGATAAAACATTGTTTATCTTAGATTATGATGAGATAATGCCAAGTATATGGATAAAAACTGAAAATAAATCCAGATATTTTCAAACATCTTATAGACAAAGTACTAACATTTTACAGTTTTTCTTTTTACTTGGCATGTTCTTTTTGTTTGTGTGTGTGTGTGTGTGTGTGTGTGTGTGTGTGCGCAGGAAGTCAATGCATTCTTATTCATTAGTCCCTTCTTGAGCACTTCTGTGAGCTGTATGTGCATCATGGAACTTAACACATATTATTTCTCATCCTTATTAACCATCTAGAGAGATCAAATTTATTAGTTCTATTTTACACCTTAGAAAACTAGAGCTTAAGGATGTAATGTAACTCATCTAAGTTCAGAGAGTTAGCAAGCATTGGAGCCACACAATTGAATCCTATGTCTTCTTTCATCAGAGTTGGTGTTCTTTTCCACTAGGACACATATTTTATGAATCTAGGACTAATGGCCTGAGGAGAAGACTGGTTGATAATTTCACTGATAGAGATTCAGCATTATAAATAGTAATGATTTTTATATGCAAACTTACTCTTTTTACTGACAATGTATTTCATTTTAACAAGTAAGAATGTTTTCAGGGAATAGAATTTTTACTCAGATACATAATAATGCACAATTATACAAATTATAGAAATACATAATTATACACAATATAAGGTAAAGATCTTTTGTACCCTAACAAATGTTTATTCTTCATAATACACCTATGAACAGAACCATATTGGTGAAGTTGGTGATTGCAAGGGATATGTTTGGGCATAATTGACTCTGGCATACAACCTTTGTTTAGTTTAGTCCTATTAAAAATGGAGAAAGAGTAGTCCTTTAGAAAAGTCTTTGCAGCAAGGAAAGTATCACCATATTTAACATGGTTCTTGAGGGAAAAAATATTTCTTGCTGTTCAGACAAATGTAAAAGGTCAGCTAAACACGATCACAGCAGTTGATTCCAGATGTTGACCTCAGAATGTAGGCTTTGAAGGAATGCTAATGGCCCCTACCATAGCGCTTTTGCTTATTTGAATACCACTAAAAGCTCCACTTGACAAGCATAATGATGAACAGCACTTTTCCCATCAAGCAACACGTTTGAATGATAGACAGCTCTATTAAGTTGTGGATTTGTTTATTTTCCAAGGACCAATTTTTCATCTTGCTCTGCAAACCCATGAAGCTGCTCAAAACTCACACAACTTATTGCTGATAAACGGAACCCCAGCTTCAAGATTGGGCCTGGTGGAGGCCAGGGTACAGGGTATAATGACGCATCTGTTTTATCAACATACAACCCCTTTGATTCTCAAAAGGATGAATTTTCTGTTTGTACTCTAGTACATCTGACTCCACTGGATGAATGGTTTTATGCTTCAGAAATATGCTTTATTATCCACCTAATCGTATTTTATTTAAAAAAATTAAATAAATTTAAATGAAATGTGAATAACTCTTTTCCTAACTTAAATGTTCATTGTTGAACATTGTTTTATTCTTGACTTATTAACAACTCTCTCATGATTCTTTATTTTAATAATTTCATGCAAGACAACAAAACAAATATATTTGGCAGTCAATAAACAAATATTTTTCAAAACTGGGTGAAATTCTCTTTCTCATTGCTTTTGTTGCTTCCTTGTAGCCTTGGAAATATTGAGTTCACTTAATTTTTGCAATAAATTAGTGTGTTCTTTCAAAACAAAAGGAATGAGATTGATTTTTCAGAAAAAGGGGAAGGTCTTCTTATAATTTTTAACAATAAAAGGATAGACCCTCCCAGAACAAAACTAACTGAATCACTTCAAATTTCAATAGCATCATTGCTTTGGCACTTAAAGATATGCTTCTGCTTCCAAGAGTATCATTTAAAATATAAATGCACTTGGAGATATAAACTTTAAACCTGTTTCAGTCAGCATATTAATTATCATTTAAGACCTTAGCAAGAATTTGTGGGCATCTGTTAGAGATAAATTGAAATACATTTTATGCCAAATCAGAAATGAGCCTGGCTATGAAAACATTCTTCAAGAAGCAATGCTTACCTGGTTTTGGCCTCTTTGGACTCAGAATCTTTCTTTTTTTTTTTTTAACATCTTTATTGGAGTATAATTGCTTTACAATGGTGTGTTAGTTTCTGCTTTACAACAAAGTGAATCAGTTATACATATACGTATGTTCCCATATCTCTTCCCTCTTGCGTCTCCCTCCCTCCCACCCTCCCTATCCCACCCCTCTAGGTGGTCACAAACCACCTAGCTGTGGACTCAGAATCTTAATTTTAATAGTCAAACAGCGATCCCCTTGGTAGAAAATGTATATAAGATTATCTTAAGGTATTCTTAAATTTGAGATTGTATGATCATGAAACATGGTTCATTGAGAACTATTAAATTCACGTTATAAAATGAAATCTAAACACATTAGTATCACTTAGGGTCCCAGCAGGAAATAGGTGGCCTGTTCAAAGGAGTAATTAAAGATAATGTAATGCAGGGACTATAAAGGCAGGCTCAAGTGAACCAACAAATGATAATGAAGCACCCAGAGATCAAGAGCAGGAAGCTATTATTACCCTTAGGCCTGAAGATGCAAAGAGATGGTGTGTGTGTTATTGGAATATAACAAGAGTTAAGGCATGGTAGAGGGACAGACGGACAAGAGCTCTAACTGTCTAGATCAAGGAGCAAAGCCATTGCCAAATCGTGGCCCAGCGGGTCTTGCAGGGAGAACACCTCCCTGACCTCTCATTTCCCTTGCTCTTTGATCTCTTACTGGGGCTTTCTGTTGACCAAATCCAAGCAGGAGTTGGCAGGCAAGGGAACTTGGTCACTGCAGTCTCTACAGGCCAATCCTCCCAGTGCCACAAAGAGGCGCCAGGGAGGGCAGAGAATGGGCCTGGAAGGGCAGACGGAGAATAACCAGCACAGCATTTTACCATAATCATAATTATACAGAATGTAAACCTCCAGGAATAACTGAATGCCATTCTTCACTAAGGACTGGTGGGAGCTCTCTGTTGCTATTCTACTCCTCTGAATTTCTCTTCTTCTAGGATCTGAAGGTTCTCTTCTAGGTTTTTAGTCATTTCTTGTCCCACTGAATCTGTGCTGGAATATGATGCAATCCTTATAGCAGGGCTGTTTCTATTTTTTTGCAAAATAATCCCATTTTTTTCTTTCTTTTTTGCTAAAGTTTGCGTATTATCAAGTCTTGAATAATTGATTTCAATGAAGGATTTCTCCCTTTGACGTAATTCTTAATTTCCTGCTGCCTAATTTCCCCCATTTTACTGGGATGGCTTTCGTCAGTTCATTGAGCTGTACAGCTCTCTCCTTAAATTGATTGTCCTGCCCTACATGTCCTTCTTACATTTGGTGTTCCATCCACTCTGGCAATGAGAAGGGCTTTTAAATTTTGTTTTAATGGGAGAAGCCACTTTCTGACTGGATCAAGCTTCACAGTGTGAAATAATTACTTTTAACGTATAATCAGTTTAAACATCTGTCTTCCTCCATTCTTCACTATCCTTTATTTCTGTTTTTCTAGTTCCTTCCCCATAGATTTGATTTCCTTTTTTTCTGTTTACTTAGAATGCTATGAATTAAATGTTGACATTATGGTGTATAATAAATTGTGCGTAACAGGTGAAAAGTGTTTAAGATGGTCTTATAGGTTAACAGGTAAATTAAAAATCAGGGCTGCTTTTACAGTCTGCAGATCTATTTACCTCTCCCAAGTAGACATTTCTCAGAGATAGTGGCACGTTTTCTTATGTTATATAATTCTAAGTGTTGCCTCCTTTTTCACTCCACTTAGATCCGAAGCCAGAGCAAAGCCTCCGGGTCCGGGCTCTGTGAGGGGGATGAAGTGGTTTCTATCAATGGCAGCCCTTGTGCAGACCTCACCCACCCAGAAGTCGTCAAGCTCATGGAGAGCATAACAGACTCTCTCCAAATGCTCGTCAAAAGGTAAGAAGATTCGTTGGAATGTATATTTTCTCCCGAAGCTACATGGGAAAGCCTATAGCTCCTACTACCATATAAATTGCTATCTATGGGGAAATGAGGTTGCTCTGTAGATCAGTATGGTTAAACAGAAAAATCAGTGTTTGAAAAATGGCAATTCTAATCAACTGAATTTTCTGGTTAATTGAGAATTAACTTGAAAATTTTGTCTCAAGAACTCTGTTGAAAATCTTAGTTAGGTATTTTAGACTACTTCCTTAGGAAGCTCAGTATATTGAACATAATACTTCTAGGTCAAGATTTTTTGGTGGGTCAGGATCACTAAATTATAATTCCTAGATTCCTAGATTAATTTAAAATGTTTAAATATCACAATGTTATACTGTATGATATTTATTTGAATAGAAAGAGGATGCCTAGGAGAAGGAAAAGAACCAAGAAACCCTTAAAAGCAGCCCAATTTCTGTTTGCCAGAAAAACCAAAATTTGGATATGGGCAAAAGCTGATGGTTAGTTTTTGGACTATCAGTGCAAATCACTTGTCAATTTGATCTCTCCAAATACCACCCTCCTCACCTAATTGCTTAAAAATGCAGAAGTAAACTTTAAACATAAAAACAAAAGAAAACAATGAGGGTAATCACAAAAAACTACAGCACCAACATTTTTACCATGTGCAAACTGCAGTATAGTCCACATTAACTTTGCAAATGAGGCCCTGACTGTGGCATTATAATGAATCCACAAAGGAACACTCTGGCTTCCTAGAGAGCAGCCTTCAGAAAGACAAGAGAAGGACTTTCCGCACAGAATTTCAAAACCTTCTAGGTTTTGCCTTAACTCTGCAGAAAGACTACGTACAGCATTACCCCTCTGATAATCATTCAGTATGATTCCATTTCTATACAAACGTGAACTCACTTTGGCCAAAATTTTGTGAAAATAAAAGAAATCTAGCATTTGTCTCAGAACCTCCCATCTAAATATTTACCCTTCAAGCCCAGTGTTTAAGCCCCTGGGATCCTACTTATTTATAAAGCTGCCATTTGCTTTTAAAAGGGATCTAACAGGAATGTTGCCAAGTGTAGTCACAGGGTTGGCCATCATTATGCATAAATCTCTGAGGTATTTGAAGTGTTCAATCACATCCAAAATGGGAGAAAAACCTTTCCTAACTTATTCCCCTTTAGTGTCTTTGCTGATTTAATGAGGCCAGTCTCTTCAGAACACACTTGTAGTCTGGGACATCCCCTTACTAGTTCCTGTTTTGATTATGATTGACTACCACTGGGAAAGTCCTTGATGGTTTAAAGTTGAGTCTTAGGTACCCATTTACTTTCGGAAATAAATAGACTCGTTCTCTGCTACTTTTAAGTACTGGTATCATGATTATTATTATTTTCTCTTAAGTATTTTTACTTTTACAAAATAAATAAATAATTGACGAGATTCAAAATGGAATCTCAAATTAAAATCAGCCCAAAGGTAATCATCATCATCATCATCACCACCACCACCACCGCTACCAATCTGGGTAACTGAACATTGTTTCCTGGAATTAAATATTTCTCTCACTCATGTAACTGTTGTCTATCCCTAAAGGACAAGCGGTTTACTTTTCCTGGACTATTGCCCAGAGATAGCTGGGTCAGACTACCTTAAAAAAATCCTCCTTTAACATTGTCTCTACTACGGTAAATTTCATTTAAATGATTATATATATATATACCCATATAGTTATGACACATAAATTGTGGAATTGAGTACCTATGTGCACTGAATGGAAATGAGCATTTTAAGGTATAAAGCTTTAACCTCTAGTTCTTTTATGATTTTTATTCATGTATATCTATCCATTTTACCTTGGCTACCAATAAATGTTAACATTTATCTGACCCATTTGCCTGTATTACAGTGTGTAAGGCTGGAACGAATGCAAACTATTCTCTTCTCAGCTTCATAACTGATTGCTAACATAATTCAAAGTGATTTAATCTACTTCCATCTCAAGGCCTTCCTAAATTAAAACTCTCTGGCCTTTTGATACCCTCAAATTCAGTTGCATAGAGTGTATTCATCATTTCCTATAAAAGGAAGATCTAATTTGCTTTCAACATGTTTTAAAAATACTATATTATAATGGTTTTTTTGGTATTACCAGGAAGCTTTACAGATTACTTGCATAGAGAAAGCTGCATTTCATTTGACTGTTTGGGTTTTGTTTATTTTTGTTTTGCTAAATGCAGTCAAAAGCAAAGTTAGGAGTAATTATTTTGAATATTAGTCTTAAATTTTACTACAACATAAATTCTAAGGTAAATTCCCTTCAGTAGAATAGAAGTAGGGGCTCACTCCCTTCAACTGATGACCCTGCATTAGGTAGGGTACATTTTGTGGGAAGAAGAAAGGGGCCAAGATAGGCGCTGCTGCTTCTTTAAAAAACTTACAAATGTAAGAAATGAAGGCATCTCCTACAGCTGTTCTGTGAATGATGCTTCTCTTCTAAAAGCAGTTAGAGTTTAAATTAGAGTTTTAGCAAGAAGTTGTTTAACCCTTAACTGACACTGCTTCTTGCAAACCCAAATTTGCAAAACCATCTGGGAATGGTAAAGGTCAAGATCAAAGGACTGTGGTGAACAGCTGTGGGCTCCTTAGCTGAGAGATTAAGGAACAGTTTGACTTCAGAGATCCTATAAGGAAAATGCTCCAAGAGAGCAAGTTCAAGTAGAGAAGGGGAGACATCTCAGATTATAAATACTCCATGACTCAATGATTCATTGCGGCATGGAAAGGATTTCTCTTTACACAAGAGTACTGGGCTGGGGTCCACTTATTACAAAACACATGCTCACTGGAGCTTATAAAAACAGCTTCTATTTCATTCCTTTCAAGAAAGCACAGCCTCTAAAAGGATTACTTGAGTTATCTGTATATTGATATTGCTCTGAAGCTGCTGAATATGTTTATGAGACTTTATCATGTCCAGACCTAAACTTAGTCAATAAGACATTAAAATGCTTTGTCATATTATAGCAAGCATGGTTATTTGAAAACACCCCAATAATTACAGATGAAGGGCATCCATGTAGCTATAACTTGTGCTTTGAAAAAAATAAAAGCTGAACTTAGGATGGATTTCCGTTTCATAACCTTTTGTGAGCATTTTTGCTTTGCTTTAAAAGACAAGTTTATTTGGAAGATCTTTAAATAATAATATAAACATGTTGCCAATTTCTGTTTTCAAATATGTTGCAGTTGACATTTAAGAGGAAATATTTTTACTGTATCCTGTATTAGACATCATAAAAGTGTCAGGAAGTTCTTTGGCAGGTGTAACACACTCTGATTTAACTGTCTGGACTGATTTTTCTGTGTGCAGACCATCCAGTGGAATAAGTGAGACTTTGAACTCTGAAACTGAAAACAAAAACCACGAGCATCTCATCCATGAAGGGTACGTGGAAAGTACCACCCTACAGATTCGACCAGCCACAAAGAGCCAGTACAGAGAGTTCTACATCGCCCAGGTCAAGAGCGGAGCTCCCCTAGCTGAGGACCAAGCAAGTGGTGCTGCTTTTTCTGGGAGCATAAAAGAAGAAACAGGCCTGGCTCCTCACACGTCTGACTCTAAAAGTGGACGCTTACCAGAGGAGGTTATCTTAAGGGAGAAGGCAGAAGCGGGGCGGCCAGGCACTGTGGTTGAGCTACAACTGTCCCTTTCACAAGAGAGACACAAGTGCGCTAGTGCCCCTGTAGTGGCTCTCCTGGGAACTGAAAAATCTAAGCCACCTGACCAAGATCCTAATTTACAGCATGACGGGATCGTCCACATAAATTCTGTCCCCACTAATGAGAAAGGGGAGCCTTCTCTGAGGTCCAGCAAGATAATCCAGATCTCCAGTGGCCAAGAGTTGAGAGTGATCCAGGGAAGTGAAGCAGGAGACACGGGGCTGCCCCGAGTGGAAGTGATCTTCGACTGCTCTGATAGGCAGAAGACGGAAGGGAGCAGGCTTCAGGCAGGAAAGGGGTGTGTGGATTCTCCAGTGGAAGGAGGGCAGTCAGAAGCACCTCCTTCTCTGGTATCCTTTGCAGTCTCATCAGAAGGCACAGAGCAGGGAGAAGATCCACGCTCAGAAAGGGATCACAGCAGACCTCACAAGCACAGAGCACGCCACGCACGTAAGTCCTGCCCGGGGGGCCACTGCTGGGCTGTCGGAAGGGGCTTGGGAGATAGGGTATTTTGCTCTTGCTTTGCCTGCGTGGATTTCTTTCTTTTTTTTTTTTTTTTTTTTGGTAAGATTTTCTCATTGGCTTTTTTTTTTAAATTTATTAATGCACAAAATAACAAACATGAAATTCTGGAAAATACTAATTTCTGAACTGGAAGGAATAAGTTTGAACTTTGTAGTAGATTTAAATGTTTTTAATGCATTTTCTTTTATTCCCAAAGACACAGGAACTGTTAAGGAAAGTAATACTGTTAATGTGCCTTTTTGATTTGTCTCAGAATATTGTGATATTTCATGTTCAAATAGCATCTGAGAGTATTTGAAGTCATGTGGACGTTGAGTTTAACTCAAAAACTGCTGAGTCTCGGCTGCTGAGTCCGCTGCTGAGTCCGCTGCTGAGAGGTGTCTTTAAAATACAGCCTCCACCACTGATATTAAAAGCAGATCCTCGTTTTGAAAAAAAATCGTTGGGCAGCATGATGATGCTTGCAGAAGTGAGTTTGACGGACAAGGACATGTGGAACACTGAGCAGTTACATGATCCTCTCCGTTTTGTAGGTCTTCACTAGACTGCAAAGCGTTTCATCTACCTTCTAGACACAAAAGTCAATCCCCAGGGCCATGTGGAGGCATTTAAATGTCCCCCCAACACAAAATATATTTTAAAGTCAAGGCTTTTTACAGTGTTCCGTTTTAGCCAGGGGAACGATTACAGATTGGAGAATGAAGATAAGAATGGCAGTTAGGTGTTAGGACTTTTGTTATTTTCTTTCATGTGCTTTTTAAGAACAAATTTGGAATTTCATTTGAGGAGGTAAAAACTGACTGTCAAAGGCACTTGAATGCACGAATGATACACAACAGTAATGATCTTGGTTATTCGAAGTATATTAAGTCTCCTAACTATTGTTATTCCTTTTAAAGCATATTTTTAGCATAACCATTTGTAGTTGAATTGGCAAGTGATGTTAATCATTCCTTATACTTTAAGCATCTGTATGCAGCTTCACATTTATAGCATATTAAACAAGTGCATTACGGCAGCACTCACACATATTTTACATGTTGGCAGTGAAGTTAGCAATAACTGTGCAACTGTGACTGTCAATTTAATAGCAAGCTGTAGAACACCAGTCAAAAAAGGAATTACATTTAGGAATGACCACACTTTTTACTATATTCTCTAAATAAAATTTAATTGCCAGTGAATATCTGTAATTTTGTTATAAAACTATTCTGATTCTATTTTGTTTTTGAAAAAGTAACCATTAAGTCTGATTTTGTTCCAGTGAAAAATAGAGCTGATTTCCAATCGAAAAAATGTTCAAAAAGATTTTCTGAAATTTCCATTGAACTATTTTGAGGAATTCAAAAATTATTTGTGAACCATGCTCATTTATCATGGAACACATGATTGTAATTAGCTGGTACTATAAATTAATTTGCCACCAATTTATTTTTATAACAATAATAATAAAATTAAAAATTGAACTATAACTTTTTGTTATTTTAAAACTGTCTAGTTCTCATTTTACATGACTTAATTTCTGCATCAGTTTTTGCCCACAGTTATAAGGGTCACTAGTAATATAATTTTAAAATTTCCCCAAGATTTACACTTATTCTTGCTGCAACTAAAGTAGTATTATATTTCCAAGATGGTAATACATTTACAAAAAAATTTATCTAGACAACTTTGTAGCTAAAATTTCTTAAATGTATTCACAATAATCTTGTATTCTGAATTACTATTAATTATTGATTCAGTACCTTCAATTATTATTCATTCAGTTTTTTGACTCTATATTAATTTAGTAGCTGTGAATGCAAAGACTTTGGGAGAATGGCAAAGTAAAAAAAAAAGAAACAGAAAACTTAAATATTTAAACTTATTACATTAAAACATTTAGGTAAACAATATTTTCTTGTTTCCCCCTCCCACTTTTTAAAAACGCTTGGAAATGTTTTATGTCAACATTTTATTTTTTAAATTTGGAAATGCAAAGTATGTCCTAACTTGTTTTCAGAAAATATTATGTCCTTAAATTCTTTCCTTTGTAATTTTAATTACATCCGATTAACTGACATTTATTTTCCAGTGTTTATTGTTAAAGTAAGGAGCCATACAGAAACGAATTATGAAACATATATTCTAACCAACATATATAAAAATGTATTTACAGGAAAAAATGAAATGGCATATTATATATATACAAATTATATCTGTATTATATTATCATGTATATCATTACAGAAGTATACATTTTAAAAGAAATGAGAAAGAGAAATGAGTTGGATTGCTTCAAAATTCAGTACCCACCTGTAAACATGTTTTTTCTGTATTCATTTTCCCCCAGGAGAGCTGATTTCTGGGTTGCCACGGAGTCTTCCTTGAACTCGCCAACTCAATATAATTTTTGTATTTTCCCTAGGGCTCAGGAGGAGTGAAAGCCTATCAGAAAAGCAGGTGAAAGAAGCAAAATCTAAATGCAAAAGCATTGCCCTCCTTCTGACAGATGCCCCCAACCCCAACTCCAAGGGGGTGTTGATGTTTAAGAAGCGCCGTCGGAGGGCCAGGAAATACACCCTAGTCAGTTACGGGACTGGTGAACTTGATCGAGAGGCAGACGAAGAGGAGGAAGAAGGCGACAAAGAGGATACATGTGAAGTAGCATTTCTGGGTGCAAGCGAATCCGAGGTGGAGGAAGAGTTGTTGTCTGACACTGACGACAACACACAAGTTGTGAACTTTGACTGGGATTCTGGACTAGTGGACATTGAAAAGAAACTGAACAGAGGGGACAAGATGGAGATGTTGCCAGACACCACAGGCAAGGGGGCCCTCATGTTTGCTAAGAGGAGGGAGAGAATGGATCAGATCACAGCCCAAAAAGAGGAGGAGAGGGTGAGTGGAATGCCAAGCAGAGAACCAGATGCTGCCCAGACGGATGGCCTGAGAACCATGACATCTTACCAAAGGAAGGAAGAAGAATCGGTGAGAGTGCAGAGCTCTGCGAGCAAAAGCTACATCGAGGTGAGCCATGGCCTTGGCCATGTGCCCCAACAGAATGGCTTCACTGGGGTGGCCGAGACAGCAGAGGCTCAGAGGATGATCCCTATGAATAGAACGGCCAAACCCTTCCCGGGGTCCGTGAACCAGCGAGCAACCCCCTTCTCTCCAACGCGAAACATGACCAGTCCCATCGCTGACTTTCCTGCGCCTCCACCTTATTCTGCAGTCACACCCCCACCTGAAACCTTCTCCAGAGCAGTGTCAAGTCCGACAGCTGGCCCAGCACAGCCCCCTCCGTGGCCCCAGCCTGGCCCATGGTCCCAGCCAGCCTTTTATGATTCATCTGAACGAATAGCTTCCCGGGATGAAAGGATCGCGGTGCCAGCAAAAAGAACAGGAATACTGCAGGAGGCCAAAAGGAGAAGCACGACAAAACCCATGTTCACTTTTAAAGAGCCCAAAGTAAGCCCAAATCCTGAACTCTTGTCACTTCTTCAAAATTCGGAAGGCAAAAAGGGCACTGGAGCAGGAGGAGATTCCGGACCAGAAGAAGACTACCTCAGTTTAGGAGCAGAGGCTTGTAATTTCATGCAAAGCCCCACTGCAAAACAAAAGACCCCACCTCCTGTCGCTCCAAAGCCTTCTGTCAAGTCCTCATCCTCCCAACCAGTAACTCCAGTTTCTCCAGTCTGGTCGCCAGGAGTGGCTCCAGCCCAACCTCCTGCCTTCCCCACATCCAACCCATCACATGGCACCGTTGTTTCCTCCATCAAAATAGCGCAGCCTTCTTACCCTCCTGCCCGTCCTGCTAGTGCTCTGAGCCTGGCTGGTCCCTTCAAAGGACCACAAGCATCGGTAACCAGTCTGAACTACACTCCCAAACCAGCAGCTCCCACACCAACGGTAAACACTGCTCATACTGGCGCAACGGGACCATCCAATGAGCTTCCGGGAACGAGTGGAAAAGGAGCCCAGCTCTTTGCTAAAAGGCAGTCGAGGATGAAAAAGTACGTGGTAGATTCAGACACCGTGCAGGCCCACGCTGCCCGTGCTCAGTCTCCCACGCCATCTCTCCCGGCCGGTTGGAAGTACTCCTCCAACGTCCGAGCACCTCCTCCTGTGGCCTACAATCCTATCCACTCCCCCTCCTACCCACTGGCTGCCATCAAATCCCAGCCATCAGCCCCACAGGCCTCCAAAACAAGCAAGAAAAAGGGCAAGAAACCCCTTAATGCTTTGGATGTCATGAAGCACCAACCTTATCAGCTAAATGCATCCTTGTTTACTTTCCAACCTCCAGATGCAAAGGATGGCCTCCCTGCAAAGTCATCAGTCAAGGTCAGTTCGCTGCCAGCCACGAAGCAAGCTATTCTTCCTCAGCCGGTGAATGCTGGCTCGCCCACTAATGTGCAGGCCTCGTCTGTGTACTCAGTGCCAACCTATAGCTCTCAGCCTTCCTTCTTTGCCGAGGCCGCCTCCTCACCAATAAGCGCCTCCCCAGTGCCCGTGGCCATTCCCACCTCTCCAAAGCAAGAATCAGCCTCGACATCTTACTTTGTGGCACCAAGGCCGAAGTTCTCAGCAAAGAAAAGTGGTATCACAGTTCAGGTGTGGAAACCATCTGTTGCAGAAGAGTAATCTTGTAGCTGAAGCTGAGTGTCCACTTTGCTTGAAACGAATTGTTTGCAGTGTTACTTGAGTCCCTGAGAATGCCTAGCAAGTCCTCAACTTAATTTAATTTCGCATGTCACCTCCCAATCTGGGTCCAAGGAGAATATTTTTAATGAGTCAAAGATCTAACTCAGATTGACTTAAAACATATGTATCTTCTTTGCACACTTAAAAAGTCTGGGAGCACCCCTAAATAGACATGGGCCATTATATTAAGTAAGCAGATACTTAGGGTTTATGCTTTAGCCACGAAAAAAACAGTGATCAGTGTTATCAACATTAGGACACAGTCTTTATGTAACATAACAGCTGTGTTCCTAGAGTGAAAAGGTTCAAATGTAGTGAAAACATAACATGTATTGACTGACATTTCAAGTAGTGCTTTATCTCTATTACTAGTACTAAAGGATAAGAAATTTATCGAGGACAGGGATCAGCTCTGGTCTGCCAACCTCAGCCACCTGTTTGATGTTGCAGAGAAGGTACCTTGGGGACTGTTGGAATGTACATAGTTTAGTAAGGTAGGTAAGAAAGAGGGGATTAATAATTACAGAGTACTTATTATGTACTAGGCTCCTTGCCAGATGTTTTACATATATTAGCTCATTTCAGAAGACTTCTTTAAAGTAAACTGGATGGGCAAGAAGGATAATTATCCTTAGAGATTGATTCCCATCCTCTCTCCCCAGTTACCTAAGAAATTGAGTACATCTCCAATTGTCCATGAAGGCATAAGTTTGTTTTCCTCGCTGAGGCAAGCGGTAGAGTACGGTAAAATGGAGTAAGATATAAAAAGGTGAGCAGGCTGCAGATAAAGGTACATATGGCTATTGTTTTCCTTTGGGAAATCACATGATTGGGGCATGAAGGGTTACTGATTCCAGGGGCTGATTGTGAAGCACGAGTAATCCCATGTGTGTGGAGGCCGCAGGGTGAGAACTCACAATTATTAGCATCATTTCTGAGTGACGTCACAGATTTTTTTTTCTTGTGTTTGTTTTGCTTTCTGACGACTGCTTCTCCCACTGTTCCTTGCAATTCTATTCTTGCACCTTCACTTTATTATTTATATTTGATGGACCAGGAGGATTCAGACAAGGTTACCTTTAAATTTGGATTGGTCATACACCATGCCATCATCCAGCTGGCTATGAAGTTAATAATGTTACTGACAGTAAACCTGAAGACCTTTCTCATATCTATTTTAAGTCCAAGTCTGACCAACCATGGAAAATATTCAACATGAATTAATGTAGAGAACCACAAAGCATTTTTGACAGCTCCAAGGAAAACCATCTACTCGATACAAGAGATATGTCTAGAGACCTCTCATAAAAGCTTGCCTGGTGTGAGGGTACATGGTACCATTTTAATCCTCTGAAAATATCTGTATTCCTGTTCTTTTTCTGCTGTCACTGTCAATCTGCTATATTTTCACTACCCTATTAAAATATCACTTTCTTCTTTAATCTGTTCAAGGTATTAAAAAAAAAATACTTCCCTGTATGAGCTGTTCTGACCTAAGTCATTTCTCTGATATTTCTCTTATATTGCTCCCCAAACATCTGAATTTCTTTTCTGTGAACATTTCCATTTCTCTGTACATTGTAAAACTGCAAACCGTAGGTATTTGTATGATATAACACAGAGGAGAATTAAGTCAGCTACAGAACAATGGGGCTTATTCTTCTACTTTTTCTCTGGAAAATATTCCATGGCTTTTGGTGGCAATTTATGTAGAGGTTAGAACCACAGGATGTAGCTTGGTCTCTTATTTGCCTTTTTGGGAAATCAATTAGGAAGATTCATACAGGATAAAGGAAAAAGCAGTCTATCCATTATATAAGGCTATTGTTTGTATTACTTGTTCTTTGCAAAGGAAGTCTGTTGAATGCTGTGCATTTTGCATTCTTTTCTAATAGAACAACCAAAAAAGGCATCTTAAGGTGAAGCAGGAAAGGAGATCATTTTTGTAACTTTGCATTCTTA
The DNA here is from genome assembly GCF_002837175.3 of Physeter macrocephalus. Taxonomy (NCBI): domain Eukaryota; kingdom Metazoa; phylum Chordata; class Mammalia; order Artiodactyla; family Physeteridae; genus Physeter; species Physeter macrocephalus. The sequence continues at coordinate 123,048,130 of NC_041220.1, forward strand.
ACATAGCATTTAAAGAACGGCAGGAATTAGAGGGAAGAAAATGGAACACAAAGTAGTCAATTTGAGATCACTAGTTCAAAAGTAGCCTAGAATGGTAATGACCCACAAGTATTTACAGTTGTCCAGTGGTTTGTGGTATGTAGGAATGAGAAGTGTTTGGGGTCCATTTCCTGTTGGACAGGTGGCCATCTTATCAGAGCCACTGTTTAGAGTTGATGACTAAAGACACAACTAACATGACTGAGATGTCATGGGGTTCCCAAAAAGCTTCTATGAAGCATGTCAGGCATGCAATCAAAGCATCCACAGCTTCGACTGGGAGCTGGTGGCATAGATCTCATCTGGAACCATACAGTCCCAAATTATGGAAAAGGCATGGGAATCCTCCAAAACTGTATCCACAGCAGAGTCTAACCTCTCGCTGAGAGATGGGGGCTGGGAGGGAGAAGGACTGAGCCAGCTCCCTGGAGAAGGAGGGATTTATTTGCCTCTTCTCCCCAGCTGGGGAGCCCCATGGGAACTTGGAAGCAGAATAAGATGGGTGTACCACCTTTCAGGTTGGAGTTCTGGAAATGATGTCAGCGCAGCAGGTGGGAGACTTAGGCCTCATGACCTCAGCTTCCCTCCCACTGGGCACCCTTTGAATTCGGGGTTTTGGCTTTGTTGTGGTGGCAGATATTCGGATTGGTTGCTTGGCTAGTTTGAGGGTATGGGGTGGCAGTTTTTGTTTAGTTTAGGACCTTGTCTTCATCTTTGTCCTTTGTTGGCTTAACTTCTAGGTAGAGCGCCCCACCCATGAAGTCAAGTCGTCAGTCAACACAATAGCAACGATCATTTACTGAGTGCTTGTGTTATGATAGGTGCCTTATATACATTATCCTAAGGAATCCACTGCACGGTTAACAAGCATTGGAATATAAAATAAAATGTAATCACAGTCACTCACTTACTGCAGGACTTTATGCAAATTTCTTTCCACCAGTGTCCCCTTAGTGATGTCTCAAACCTCTCTTCCTGGAACGTTGTGCCATAGTGAATGTGAACAGCACTAGATATACTAGGAAGACAGGTGCTATGTAAATGTAAGTACACATATTCCTCTCAGTCTTACAGGAGGGCAGATTGCATCACAGAATTTGTAAGATTGAGAATCTGAGCACTGCCACTTTGATCTTAGAACAGTTACAGTCTTATTTCTAATATTTCAATAATAAACACATTCTGCTTTGAGAGAGGAAAACCACACTGTTTCTGCATTTTGACTATTCATTTGTAGCATCAAGCATACATTTTCAGGAATATGTTTTATAAGACACATTGGGGCTGTCATTCTGGAACATGTAACAATTGTACTTCAAAATATATCTAGCACGACTGCTCACGATAACATGTACCTCATTTAATCTTCACAAGAAGCAACTCATTTTAACTACAGGAAAACTGACTGAGTTACAGTAGTTCTTGAGAGTAAGCCGGGATTCTTTAACTCTTCTAGATGGTGCTGACCCCTTTCAAAAAGTGGGTTTCATAGGGCAATTGTGTATTATCACACAGTTGAATTCTAGCCTGGCCACAAGAGTCGCATCTGAGATGTCAAGAACAATCGATCTGCATTTAAAGGGAGTGGACTACGTTATGGGGGACCATTGTTTTGTTTACAGTTACTAGCTTAAAAAGCTTTGAAGGCTGTTTGCTGCTGACAGGCATAGCAAACACTCTGAAGGCAGCACTTTCACAGACGTTTCTGGAGAGCACAGGAAGACCCGTGGCTGTTAGTGTCTGAGTTTGGATTTAATCTTTCAAAGAAAAGTCCTTGCTGTGTATCATTTCATCCAGTTACAAACTCGAGAACCTGCAAGCACCCAAATTCAAAGAGGGAATTCCTGGAATCCATTGCTATTTTATGAGTCACCACTGGTCTGGCAGGAAGGGTATTTGAAGTCATGGTCATCAAAAAGAAGTGATTGTTTTCTGAAAAGCTAAATGCTTAAAATGCTTCCAGAGGGAAGCAGTGGGCTGTGTTCTCATTCCCTCCTAAAATCACAGTTGTTGAGTTTGTTTTAAAAATTGTTAAAAGTTCATGAGAAAAATATGTAAATTCTAAGAGCCAGCATTATATTCCCAGAAGCACTGACCCTTGCTGGTCTCATGTCCCCTTATCACTGGACTCTGGGGGACACAAAGACTCGTGTAACACTTCAGTGCCGCTGAGTTTGTCAACAAGTATTCTGGGAAAAAGCAGAAATGAATTCTTCTCTAGACTTCCCACCAGGATTGGCCAAAGGCCATAAAGCAAGCTAGTAAATTCCCACAGGACCCAAACACCAGGCAAAATTGCTAAAAGAGGCCAGTCTGAGTTTTAAAAAAAGGAAAAAAATTACAGGCCATCCTGTGGAGCATCAGACCAATAAAAACCAGAAGCCCCCAAATCACACTCTTCTTTCCTTGATGTCATCAGGTACAGCCAGTTTCTTAAATTAAAAAAAAAAAATTTAATGTTTCTATGGTATGTATATTTGTACACTAAATTACCATTTGGCACTTGGAAATCACAGACCTTACTACTCAGAAGCAACTGAGTGAAGAGAAATTTAATTAAAAAATATCAAATCCGGGCTTCCCTGGTGGCGCAGTGGTTGAGAGTCCGCCTGCCGATGCAGGGGACGCGGGTTCGTGCCCCGGTCTGGGAAGATCCCACATGCCGCGGAGCGGCTGGGCCCGTGAGCCATGGCCGCTGGGCCTGCGCGTCTGGAGCCTGTGCTCCCAAATAAAAAAAAAAAAAAAAAAAAAAAAAATCAAATCCTGTCAGATTCCTGATTTTATCAGAGCTATGCCAGCTAATAAAATATTTCTCAAGTACAAAAAAAAAGTTAGACTTCTACAGGGTCCTATAGTTTAAATAATTGTTTGTTATTGATAGACAGAATCTCTTAAATTTTCATTTTTTGGTTCTAAATGTAAAGTTCCTCACGTGTACCTCTGTTTATACCTCATTCTTGACACGTTTATCTAAATTATGTGTGTGTTATGACTGGTAAGATAGACATTCAGGGTCCTAATAAAAGTAATCACAAGGACCTACTTTCCAGCATACCCTTCTTCCTCTACCTGCTAATAATATTTAAAATAATAACATTCCAATATACCATGGAGGAATCCTGCTTTCACAGCCCCTACTTCTTGAGCTCCTTGATAATTATTAATGGTTGTTCATGGAAAACAAACATAGAAACATAGACTTGTAATTAGCTCTAAGTTGAAAAGAAATGCACATTTTAGGTATAAACGGAGAAAATTTTTCTTCTTGCAAGTAAATATCAAAAAGCAAAAGTGTTTTTTTTTTGTTCTTCAGGAGACATTTTAGAAGTCAGGGAGACCCTTTGGTATCTTTATTTAGTGGAATGATCTGTTTTCAAGACCACCCAAAGGCCCTGAGTCAAGATTATGGTCTCAGTTAGGAGACATGGGTGGGAATGGAAGCTGTGGCAGCCATTTAAACAAGCTCATGAGGTCTAAGGAAAAGACAGAAGGTGTGGGGGTCAGGGGTTGATGTATTAAGTTTCTACTAAAAGCCAGGAACGATGTTAATACTTTACATAAATTATAACAATAACTAACAGTAACTGAGCACAAACTCTGGGCCCTGAATTGTGCCAAGTATATTATTCATAGATTCTCTCTCTTTTTTTTTTAAAATGGATATATAATTGACATATAACATCATATTAGTTTCAGGTGTACAATAATGATTTGATACTAGTATATATTGCAAATTGATCATCACAATAGGTCTAATTAACATCCATCATCACACATAGTTACAAATTTCTTTTTCTTGTGATAAGATCTTTTAAGATCTACTCTCTTAGCAACTTTCAAATATACAATACAGTATTGTTAACTATAGTCACGATGCTGTACATCACAGCCCCAGAACTTATTTATCTGATAACCTCAAGTTTGTACCTTTAACCACTTTCACCCATTTTGCTCACCCACACCTCCACCCCTCTTGGCAACCACCATAGATTATCTTTTTTACTCAGTAGTCCTTATGAGATAGGTACCATCATAATCCTCAGTGTATAGATTATAGATGGGATTCTGAGGCACAAAGAGGCTGAATATCTTGCCCAAGATCACATAGCATTAAGTAGTGGACTCTGGATTCGGTCTGGACCTACACCCTTAATCAATTACACTGTGATCTCATTTACTCCTCAGAATTACCCTGAACGTGAAGGTATTATTATTATTTCCATTTCGTAGACGAGGTATCTGAAGCCCAGAGAGGCTAACCAACTTGTCTGGCAATCACTAAGCTTATAAAGTAGTGGGCTAGGGTTGGACTTACATACTTATCTGACATACAAGCCCAGGCTCTCCCTTCAGTACCACAAGATTTCCACTGTCTCATTAGACCCCAGAATCCCATTCCCTGAGACCTGTTAATTATATTTTCAGCAAACCATCCACCAAGAGCCTACTCTACATATGCTTAATGGATGGCTTTGACCACTTGAGAGACATTAGAAAGGACCCTACTATCATTAGATTGCTCACAAAATCAGATGCTACGATAATATGCGGGAAGCGAAAACCAGTCTCTGAAAAAGAAGCATCTGTTTTATAAGTAGAAATGATGGATTTGACAGTGATTTTGTATGAGTTCCCAAAATTCTTTCACTTATATCAGGGTGAAAAGGTGATATTCATGGGCTGGGGGTGGTGAGGAATGTCATTAAAAAAAAATAAAGCAAAATCAAAGGCTCTACATAAAAGGAAGTACTCCCCTTGGCTTCATGCCTTTCCCACTAAAAGTAATTCAGGGAACTTTCTTATCATAGTGAATCAGCACCCAGCTTGGTTTGCTACTAAACCAGTAATTACTTGAGATATTTCAACAGGAATAAGTCTACACAGAATAATGCTGAGAGAATCACAGTTTTCAGTGTTTCAAAATATATCTAAAAAAGTAGTCGTCACTGGAATCTTAGAGTTCCATGAAGTGTCTCCTGGCTGAGCTAGCATTCATCCTGGATATGGATGAGGCAGCAAACCCTTCCTGCTGCAATGTCCTCAGTGGAAGGTTTCTCAACAGGTATTTCTGTTGAAAAGTTCCCAGAGAGGACATTTTTATACCTTATGTTTTTTCCAGTAGTTTTTTGTCTTGTTCTCTTTGCTTTAAACTATGTCTCATTGTCATTTTGGAAACATCTCCTAAAGAACTACTGTAATGGATTCTAAATGTGGGTATGAACATTCTCGTCACTAACTTCAAGGAGAGAAGATGTGAACTTCTGAGTTAATTGTAAAAAACCCTCATTATATTTGCAGAGCTTTACTGCCTTAATTTAAAATCATAGATCCACTAATACAGTGATAATTATGAGGACTTGCTATATGCTAGGTGCCATTCTAAAGACTTAACAAATTTTAACTTTTTTAGTCATCACAAAATGACTAGTGTATGAAGAAGGTACTATTATCATTCTACTTTACAGATGAGGAAATACAGTAAAGAAAAGTTAAGAAACTTGTCTAAAGTGATGGGGCTAAGACTCAAGACCCAACAGTCAGACTCCAGAGCTATTCTCTAATCACAAGGCTACATTACCTCACTTGATCACAAGAAGACAAAGGTCACATATGAAAAGAATTGCCCATCAGAGGTGATAACCTATACCTGTCTCAGGAATAACTCAAAAGTTACTTTATACCTTCCAAATCAAAGAAAGAAATGTTGAAAAAACTGCTTAAGAGTTTGGTAGCCCCAAATGATAGACACTTGTGAACAGGTACAAGGGGAGGGAGAAAGGTGTCGTTTTTATTTCTACCAGCCTATTTGCTTATAACTCAAATGGTAGGGGGAAGTCTAACATTTTGCTAGTTCCATTGAGTGAATACCCATGATGTGTTAGACTAAATTCCTCAAACACCCACTTCAAGCCATCATATATTACTACAGCTGTGCTAATTTACACCAGGTAAATTAAGGAAAAAAAGAATAGTGATGAGAAATTCCTCAAATTTTAGTAACAATAATGCAGAAAAACGTTCCTGCAAATATTTAAATTAAAAAATAAATAAATTAAAGCAATTATTTGATTTAGGGGAAGCATAAGGTAACCATGTTTTAAATGAAATTCACCTATGATTACGTGAGATAATGCACATAAACACCAAGTATACAAAGACAACATTTTGTAGTGGGTAAGCGTGTGGACTTGGGCCAAAATGCCTGCAGCTGAATCCCAGGCTGCCTCTTGCTTGTTGGGAGACATTAGGCAAACGATTCAGCCTCTCCGTGTCTCAGTACCCTCTGCTATGTAATGGAGAAAATAATAGGTGTACCTCACGATTTGTGAAGATTAAACCAACCAATATGTGCGATGGGTATAAAACAGTGCCTGGTGCATAGAAAGCATTCAACATATGTTAGCTCTTAATATTCTTATAAAGGGCACTCAATAAACAATAGCTACTATTTCATAAACTACCAAGGAGAGAAACACACACAATGATTTAAAAAGTTCTCTTGTTTTCTCTGTTAATATGAATCCCAGTTTAAGGGATCTAAGAGAACTAAAGTAGAAAAAGCGGCAGCAGTGTCTGTATAAATCTCATATTGACATGAAGAATAATATATCCCCAGGAGTCTTTTATTGAGACATCTTTGTTTCTTTTCTACTGTTTTCTTTTCACTGAAGCTTTATTTGTCTATATTCCTCTGTATTCAGCCTATTGGTCAATTTTTTTCTCTTTTGTCTTCATCTACTGTGCTAGCATTGTTGTAGTGGTATACAAAGATGAGACCAGGATTCAAAAAGACTGGTACAATATTTTTTTTTTTTTTTTTTTTGTGGTATGCGGGCCTCCCTCTGCTGCGGCCTCTCCCGTTGCGGAGCACAGGCTCCGGACGCGCAGGCTCAGCGGCCATGGCTCACGGGCCCAGCCGCTCCGCGGCACGTGGGATCCTCCCAGACCGGGGCGCGAACCCGGTTCCCCTGCATCGGCAGGCGGACGCGCAACCACTGCGCCACCAGGGAAGCCCTGGTACAATATTTTTTTAAAAAGAAACTTAATAACAGCTTTGAGACTCACTATAAAGGGACTGTGTTAAATTCAAAGTACCAATATTAAAGAAAATAAGTGTGGTGTATTTATCAATATAGAGAGAATTCTTATGGGGAAATGCTTGTAAATGAAATATATTCTCAAAATAGAATAGCTGGTATCCTGAGCAAGGTTCTAGTAGGACAGTTGAAGCTTCACTAGGCCTATCACACAGAAAGTGGAACAGCTGGCAACCCAATCCCCGAAGCTACCCCAATTCAGGCCTGCAACAGTTGGGGCTCTGAGAGAACCTGGCTGGCCTCTGATGATGCAGCAGGCAGCTGTTCTTATCCCTCCTCCTCAACACTGTCCCAGGATGAAGGGTCAGCAGCCTGGTCTTTTTAGAGTAATTGATCCCCTTGCCTGAGAAGCGTGATCAGTTTCCAAAACCAGAAAGAGTGAAACCTCGGTCTGAACAGAGCAAACTCCCAGCTCACAGTGCAAGTGATGAAAAACAATTCTCAGAAGCTGAGTGACTGATGTAGGGAGGAACTTAAAATTCCAGCTGCCTTTCAAACACAGGGAATTTTTGTGGGTTTTCTGGTACTTCTAGAATTCTTCTGAGTCAGAAGCAGAAGTTAGGATGATCTTGAAGACAGAAAAATCACAACAAGATGAGATTCTGAAAACTTCATCTGAATCTAAAATTGCTTTAGTTTCAAATACAGTTAAATTGACTTAGTTAAGTTTTCCTTTTGTGGCGTTTAATTATACTTTTTCTTAAAAAGTAAAAAACAGCTAGGTTTCTTTCTCACATGGCATTAGTTCTTTTTTCTGCTAGCATATCTCAGTTTGATAAAGAAGTATTCACAAAACCATCCTCTAGAGCTAAAAATCACTGAGGAATTGGCTGGACTGATATAAATAAAATGATAATTTAAAGTATCATACCAACCCTTCCACAGTTGGAAGTTTCTTTCTTGTTTTAATCACACTCAGAGTTCACTGATGGTCTGGCCCACTGGACTACTTGTTAATGCTTATCAGATGGTGCCACCTATAATCCTTCATATAAACTCAATATGGGCTAAATAGATTTTGAATTCTACATTATGAAATGTCCAGCAAAATGTCACAATTCATTTCAGGTGGCATTACTGAAATTAAGAGCAAAGCAAAATATATCTCTTAGAACTTTTAATTTTAGTTTTTCACTTCAGTTCACCAACTATTTCCTTTATATACAGTGTTTTAGTGTGAGCAAACTGTTGCTTTCACAGTATTCTTTTTTTTTTTTTTGGCTTCACAGTATTCTAATATGCAGTTTTCCAACTTTTGTTCCCAGGGAAAAATTAAGATTCCCCTCGCCCCAGGGAAATTATGATTTAGTAGCCCCTGGATGGGACCCAGGAATTTGTTTTTGTAACATACACCCCAGCCGATTCTGATGCTAATGGGTTGTGAACCGCACTTTGAAAACCAGTTTTCTAACACACGAAACACTGAAGTCAACTTTATTCTTTAAAACCCATCAATAGTTTTCTAGTTCATTCAGTCTGGGACAGCCAGACTTGTAAACAGCACCTGCTTTCAAATGCTCTTGATGCCTTGTCTGAAGGGAACAGGCCCTGAAGTGCTGATCTTGACAGCTTTATTCTAAAAGCCCAGGAGGTGGCAGCAAACTCTCTTCCCGCTCAGAGAGTGCTTCACAGGCAACCATTCTAAAGCGTGTTGCAAATAATTTGCTTTGAACAGTCTTTTAAATTTGTTTTTTAAATAGAGGAATAAAGAGGGCCTTGAGATGTGATTTTATCTGACCCCCCTGCTTCTAATCAAGTCTGAGAATACATATTTCTAGGAATAGAATGACACAATTTTATCATCTAGAGAAGCGACTGTACAAAGTTCCCTGGCTGATTTTTCTTATCTCTGGGTAAAGGGATTGTATGACTTCCCTTGGCTGTAGGGCAGTAGAGTCTCTTATCTCCAATCAAAAATGTTCTTACTAATAACAAACTGAAATCTCTCTGGCAGTAATCAAAACATTCTTATTTTGGGATCTAGACTAAAGGAGAATTCTGAAGCACTTTGAATGCTAATTAGCTTTTTAAAATGGAAACAAGTATGATTGTAAAATCTTCAAAACTAAAAAGAAGTTCGTGCACTTTATGGATCACAGGGAGAGATCCCAATATTTTTGTTTAACCTTAAGACAATCAGATTGTGTGCTGGATTGACAAAATGCAAAGTCAGTCAAGAGGCTGCTTAAACATTAGAAGAGTGAACAGAACAAAGGGACAGGTAGGCCCACTGAGTAGCAGCTTTGATCCTAACAGGAGTATTGTTTTCAGGCCTTTGACACACTAAAGTTTATTTCTAAAACAAAAAGGATGGTGATGTGTCTGGAAGTTCTGTAATATGAGATATATGCTTGTACATTTACCAGTGGGAGGAGAAAAGACTAAAAGGAGGTAGGAGAGCTGGATATTTGAGGAACTTTGGTATGGATGAGAGAGTAAAGGTCTCCATTGTGAAAAAGAAAAACAGGACTGGTGAATGGAAGTTACAAGACAGTAAATTTCAGTTTAACTTCAGAAAACTTCAAAAACTTGTGGGGAAGGAATGGAGAAGGAACTAACATATGTATTAGACATATAAAATGTGTTAAGGGTCTTAATCCATGTATTTAATTTTCACAACGACCTTATTTGGTGGAAATTATCCTCATTTTTTTTTTTTAATTGATAAGGAAACTGAAGCTCAGAGAGCTTAAGAAAATTGCCCAAAGTCACCCAGCCAGTAAGGTGGCAGACTCACCAGCTGAATCCAAGTTTATCTGTTTTCATAGCCTGTGCTTTTTCCATTGCAATGCCTATCAGGGGTGTTATAAAAGGAACTCCTATACCTCATGGAAGCTTGATTGCAGGATCTCTAAAATGCCTTCCATCTCTAAGATTTTATAATTCTCTATATAAATAGCTCCTTAAAAACATTTGGGTTTTAAGTGTTGTATTTTGATGCAGTTCAATGCTTTTTAAAAACCAAGGTCAGTTTAAAACCCGACAAGACAAAATTTGTTTGTTCCTTACCACTTTAATTCCGGGATATTTGAAGAAAAAATCTTAAAGACATCATTTTTCTAATGAGTCAAAAAGCAGAGCTTAGGAGGTTAGAGAATAATTTATCTTTCCTTGAAGCCCTGACTAGAAGATTTGCTTTGGTTCCAGTGTCTGTAAAGTGTGACTATAATTCCTCCTGTCTATTCTTGACACACGCACAGATACTTCCTGAGAATGGAGAGCATTCTGAAACTCAGAGACACCTCTAGTCCTAGGGCAGCCATTAGGCACACTTAAGTAAGAAAAGGGCTTGCAATTCTGTAAAGCAGAACTTCTGCTATTCTTTGCTTATCATTTCACCTGAATCACTAGATCTCCATCCTTTGCTCTTAAAATGCACATGTTCCACTGTATGAAATTACGCCAAATGTATTATGCATTCATACAAAAAGCAATTTTTTACGAAGAACCATTTAGTATTTACCTTCTTTGCTTTCACTATTCAACCTCCTTTTGTTGTCTTTTTTTTTTTTTTTTGCAAACTTCTGTGATATTCTACCTACCACTGTCAACCACGGGCAAAGTGAAAATCCTGTTTTGTGAATGGTGCATAGATGTTTAATTATCAGTGTGTCATGGGGATGCATTGCATTGTCAGACTTCATTTTGTCTCATCTAGACGTCATTTTTTTGCAAAAAATGTACTGGTCTAGACAACTAGTAGTAACATCAAGGTTGGATTTCATCTGGGACTATCTGACCCACAGTGAGAAATTGTAAGAGCTGCTTCCCCTAGCCACACCTCTTTCAGGCTCTTTAAGTGAAGGAATTGGGAGATAAGTTTCCTCCCAGCTATAACACACAAAAGCTCTAGCCTAGGTCACTAGCATGTATGATTCCAGGTGGTCAATCATCGCTGATCTATTAATTATATTTTAAAAGGGACTTATCCTCATTAGATTTACCAATATTGAGAGAAGCAAGGTTAAGGACAAGAATGGAATGGGGAAACAGCCATCAACTGGAAAATCTGAATACCACTATCAGAAAGTGTCTCATAATATTTACAAAACAGATCAAAAGAGATTTGAGAGGAACTTTTTGACTGGTATAAGTAAGGAATCTTTTTACAAATAGATAAGCTCTGGACATTTTTTTTCCATCCCCTCCCCAGCATTTTTCTCTTCTTTAATGGATAGTTGCTTAAGAACTTCAAACATACATCTTACTGAAGGATCTCTTCTCTTCTCTCAATCTCAAATGTGTATTTATGATGGCCTAGACATGTTAGTACCTCTAGAATTTACCTTTTATATTAGGCTAAGACTATACAACCAAAGTGGCTTAGAGGGTTGATGAAGTGTTAGCTAGTTCATAAGGCTTTTGTTAATTCGTCTATGCATTTGTATGAATCAATACTGAAAGTGAAACAACTGTTTAGCAATTGGATAGTCAATAGCTACCTAACATCATATCAAAATGAAGGGGAACTTGGGAATGAGGAGTGGTCAGGGAAATAATAAGGAATGATACCTTTTGAATAAATGAGTGGCCCACATAGAAAAACTTGCTGTAGTATTAATATGCAATGTTATGTCTAGATAACTACACATTGCCATTTTATAAGTGCATTAAGAAAGCTCTGCCAATAGGAAAAGCTGTAATAACTAATGTCAAGGGCAAAATTAAATATCTGCTCTTTAATTTTGAAAGTTTGATCAGTAGACAAGCATCCTAATACCTTATGAGACATCTCCTTGAACCATTAATGGGATTACATTTATACCTGGGATTAGTATCTTCAAGTAAAGTAAATGCTTCCTAATTTTGAAGAAATGTACCTGGGACACTTCTGATAAATGTTTCCGTATTTTCCATTTGCATTTGAAAAGCACACCATCAGGACTATCACTGTACACTCTGCTTTAATCTATTTTTCCCCTTAGTGGTCTTTTTTTTTTTTTTTTTTTTAGCTGTTTATTTTTGGCTAGTTTTGGGTCTTCGTTGCTGCGCATGGGCTTTCTCTAGTTGGCGGCGAGCGGGGGCCACTCTTTGTTGCGGTGCGTGGGCTTCTCATTGCGGTGGCTTCTCCTGTTGCAGAGCACGGGCTCTAGGGCACGTGGGCTTCAGTAGTTGTGATGCGCAGACTCAGTAGTTGTGGCTCGTGGGCTCTAGGGCGCACGGGCTTAGTTGCTCCATGGAATGTGGGATCTTCCTGGACTAGGGCTTGAACCCTTGTCCCCTGAATTGGCAGGCAGATTCTTAACCACTGCGTCACCAGGGAAGCCTCCCTTAGTGGTCTTTTATCTCTTCATTTGAAAAACCATCATTCATTTGAAACTCCCACTTACTTTATGGCATTCTTGTGTCTCTAAAATGAATTGACATATATGAAATTATTGTGTAAATTCCCTCAAACAAGAAAGTTATCATTAAATAAAATGTACCATTTGTTCCAGGGAGATATGGTAAGGCAATTAAGCAAAATTTTTATCTACTCTGCACTTAAGGAAACAAGTTGGTGATTTCCCAGATGAAGAGTTATATTTTTTTTATTCCTAATTTTAAACATCACTCTGAAGCTATGTTTTTGACAAAGGAAACATAAAAATGATTTGGCACCAAATCTTAAACTTCCGTACCATTTTTTAAAATTTTTATTTTAGATTCCTATATATGCATTAGCGTACGGTATTTGTTTTCCTCTCTGGCAGGAATAAAGATGTAGACATAGAGAATGGACTTGAAGACACGGGGTGGGAGGGGGAAGCTAGGGCGAGTTGAGAGTAGCATCGACATATATACACTCCCACATGTAAAAGAGATAGCTAGTGGGAAGCAGCAGCATAGCACAGGGAGATCAGCTCGGTGCTCTGCAATGACCTAGAGGGGTGGGATAGGGAGGATGGGAGGGAGGCTCAAGAGGGAGGGGACATGGGGACATGTGTATGCATATGGCTGATTCGCTTTGTTGTGCAACAGAAACTAACACAGTAAAAATAAATAAATATTGAAAAAAAAATCTTAAACTTTCCAAGAACAGTAGGTTAAACATTTTCCCCAAGGCCCAGGATATGAATCAAAGGATCTATTTAATAAGCTTAAAAACGTAATGGATAGAACAGTTACAAAGATCAAGTAAGTCGTTTTCTTCATGCTGTATCCCCTGCATCCTTATGAAATAATGTTACGTGTTGTGTAGTTGTTGATGTGTCTGTCACTACCATTAACCAGCTTGGATTTTCCGTTTTTTTAAAATGTTATAAGTAATTGTAACAGTAGGATTGCCTATAAAGCTGCCAGTAGGAAATTTGGAGAATGTTATCATGCAGAGGGCCCGAGCAGGGCTGTTCTATAGCACCCACACATATCTTAAGAATTGTTCTTAATATCTTAACTGATAAAATTTTCCTCTGAGAAAGCCATTCTAGTTGGGAAATGAGTTTGCTTAAGGGATATTAGCTCCACTTCAAATAGCAGGCACATAAGCTATAAAAAATATCTCTTATCCCTACTTTCCTTCTAGGGATAAATGCACATTCATGGTAACTTTTCTTTTTGTGAATGAAGGAGGGAGGAGATGGTTGCCTGGATTTGTTTCAGGAAAGAAGGTGTTTAGAATATTATGGACAGCTAAAGCTATATTCACATAGTTAAACCATTTTAAATGGGTTTTATAATTTATCATAAATATAATTCTAATTAGGGATATAGTATAAGTATTAATTTTATACTAATACACATGACTCTCTTTTATGAAGTGCTTTCTATATGCCAGGCACTGATAATTTTTCTCTACAAAAACCTCCCACAAGGTCAAAAATTCATTTATTTCATACAGGATCAGCATCCTTTATTTACTGTGAAATTCTCTATAGAAATTGATGAGAGCTGAACTTTTGCTATCTATTATTCATTCTTTTCAATAGTGGGAAATCTATATAACTTTTACTGTTTAAATCTTCTGAGGAGAGAAAACTTCTTTTCAGAAAATATTTTGAAATGTGTTTAAAAGATTTTATTTTTATGTTCAAACCAAATTAGACTTTTATAAAAATACACTTAAGTAAGGTTTTTCCCCAAGAATTATAAAAAATTAAAATGGCAATTCCAGCTACTTAAATATAATACAGTCTATATTAATAGGAGTATTTTCACAGATTATAATTTTGAGAGTGCCATACTTCTTTTCTGAGGATAGAGGAAAATGAGAGGGTAAAAATTGCTGCTGTAGTAATTTTTTTCCACTAACATATATAATGCCTTAAAACACATTACTTAGATAAAATTTTATTATCTATGGCCTTAATTCTCAATTTCCCTTTACAAAAATGAGCTGTGTGACTTCAGGTAAATCACCTAATTTCTATGCCTCAGTTTCCTTATTTGCAGAAATTGGGGATTATAGGATTGTTGGGGGGATTAAATGAGTTAATAGACAAAATGCTTAGTACATAGTAAAAATTCTGTACACTTTATTGTTATCATTGCTTCTAAGATGAAAGGGACCACAGAAGTATTAAGTGTAGATTCCTGCCTAGCATCAGTCTTCATGACCTTAAATTAATGCGGTTATTTTTATTCTTCTATAACAGAAGGTTAAAAAAGATCAAGAAGTCTATACTTTGGCCCACCCAGAGCTAGCAGAGAGATGAGGTCAGTGGCGATGTTTCTGGCCAGCCCTGCTGCCGGCGTTCTGGTGGGAGGGAGTCAGTGGCTGGCACAGCAATATCTGAGGCGTGCGGTGCTAATGCCACTTCAAAGGCAGCTCCCTCCTATTTTTATCCTAGGGCAGCAGCCTGCCTATGCAGTTGCCTCTTGAACAAAAGGTTCTGCCAGGTCTCTGACACCTTTTAAGGCCTCACAGACTCTTCTCACAATAATAAGAATAATCTGTTGTGCTACGTGGCATTTGATTTATAAACATAATCTCTACTCTACCCATAATCTTGAAACAGTAGCCAGCATTCTTACCGTTTTACAACCAAGGAAAGTAAGGCTGGGAGAGGTTGAATCATATGGGTAAAAAGAGGCAAAGGCAGGACTCCCAGGTCAGTGTGATGTCCAAATTCACATTCTTTCCAATATAACATGCTGGCTTCTATTGTCAGTTATAACTCTTAGCCTCTCTCACACAGGGATTGCCTTCATATCTAAAATAAAAATTTTTTAAAGTTTATTATTTTAGAACCAAAAATTTAATCTGATAGTTTAATCTAAGATGAATTAAGATAAATGGTTAATGGCAAAGCCAAGATGAGAAGCTCTAGCTACAAGACATTATCTCTTATTTTGATGTCTAAGTATGTTTATTGCATTCATGGAACTATTTAAGCAATGTATGGTTACTTGGCTACTTTTCTATTCAATAGTACAACTTATTAGTCCTGGTTATCTGCACTCTTCTTGGCAAGCAGAATAATATTGCTGATTTCGGTTTAAAAAAACGGACACTTCCATTTTTTAGATAAGAGACAGCTACAACAGAATTTCCAAAAACTCCACTTCTTCCACTAGGAAGATTTAAGGTTCACTTGAGAAGGCAGGGAATATGTGATAGAGACTGTCTTATTAAGAGACTCGAACAAAAATGACCTTAAAATTCTACTTATCCCCCTGACTACTTAATTGTATCTAAATTATATCAAGGGAGCATTTGTCCTATACTTAAAGGTCTCTAGGTAATGGAATTCTGTATCCCTATGGAGAACTTCCTTCCAATGTTGACCTGCTTCCATTGTCAGAAAAATTGAAATTGAAAACTCTTTAGAGCTGGAAGTGCCCCTAAGAGATCAGAGAGTAGAAACTGCCATTTCCTACGCCTGCTTGCAATCTCACGATAAGTGGTAAATTAGCTTTCAGCTTTCTCTTCTCCAACTCTAACCCGTACCAATTTCCATTATCTTTTTCTGCTTTGGTCTTTATTTTTAAATCTTACAAGTAGATTTTGGGCTGTCTTTAGGATTCCTGAATCATTTTCTAAGACTCTTCTCCTTTGGGGAATCAAAGCAGTTTAAAACCCTTACACTTCCACTAACCTAAATGCAAATCATTTATTTGAAGCATGTTAACATCTTTTACCTGTTTAGAAAATTTGATTTTTCATAAACATGGATTAATCCTATCTGTTTTGCCAAACACGTCTTGGTGTGCACGTATTGAGGGTGGTGGGATGGGTCTATTTGTGTGAGTCCCTCATCACATGTAAATGACACGTGAGAAGGGCTACATCTTGGGACAGGACCAAAAAGTTTGGTGAAGATAACTGAATTTCCTGATTATGGCAGTGTGATATAGAAATTATTATTCATTCATTTCACAAATACTTACTAAACACCTACTTGGCAGGCACTGTTCTAGGTCAAGGGATGTCTTAATGAATAAAACAATAACCCCTACTTTATTTTTTTAAATCAAATTTTATTTTTTTTTATACAGCAGGTTCTTATTAGTCATCAATTTTATACACCCAATTCAGTTCCTTTTTATGGCTGAGTAATACTCCACTGTGTATATATGTACCACATCTTCTTTATCCATTCGTTCGTCGATGGGCATTTAGGTTGCTTCCATGGCCTGGCTATTGTAAATAGTGCTGCAATGAACATTGGGGTGCATGT